>NC_142935.1:34195503-34243003 GCF_046866305.1 Octopus bimaculoides
TCCCTCTCACCACGACCAGCAGCACGAACGTATCCGGATTTCAGGGTTATTTCCCTTCGTCGGCGTTCGACAGCTGATGACCTTGGTGAGAGAGAAAAACCTGGCAAATCTTATATCTTCTTTTCCAGTGGCATTCTTCACTGATATTGAAAAGGTGAAAACAAGCAATGTTAATTCTCTAAATGAAGTATTAACAGTAACTGCACGATAAAGTGTAGTATATTGCCACTTAAGTGTGGCTGACCCCTAGGGGTGGATGTTACTGTTGCTTTTAGCCCCAGGAGGACATCTCCTCCAGCTGGCTTATCGACACACGACTGTGTCCTGTTTGCCATAGGGGTCAGCCACACTTAAGTGGCAATATACTACACTTTATCGTGCAGTTACTGTTAATACTTCATTTAGAGAATTAACATTGCTTGTTTTCACCTTTTCAATATCAGTGAAGAATGCCACTGGAAAAGAAGATATAAGATTTGCCAGGTTTTTCTCTCTCACCAAGGTCATCAGCTGTCGAACGCCGACGAAGGGAAATAACCCTGAAATCCGGATACGTTCGTGCTGCTGGTCGTGGTGAGAGGGATAACTCCCTTGGCAAACAGGACACAGTCGTGTGTCGATAAGCCAGCTGGAGGAGATGTCCTCCTGGGGCTAAAAGCAACAGTAACATCCACCCCTAGGGGTCAGCCACACTTAAGTGGCAATATACTACACTTTATCGTGCAGTTACTGTTAATACTTCATTTAGAGAATTAACATTGCTTGTTTTCACCTTTTCAATATCAGTGAAGAATGCCACTGGAAAAGAAGATATAAGATTTGCCAGGTTTTTCTCTCTCACCAAGGTCATCAGCTGTCGAACGCCGACGAAGGGAAATAACCCTGAAATCCGGATACGTTCGTGCTGCTGGTCGTGGTGAGAGGGATAACTCCCTTGGCAAACAGGACACAGTCGTGTGTCGATAAGCCAGCTGGAGGAGATGTCCTCCTGGGGCTAAAAGCAACAGTAACATCCACCCCTAGGGGTCAGCCACACTTAAGTGGCAATATACTACACTTTATCGTGCAGTTACTGTTAATACTTCATTTAGAGAATTAACATTGCTTGTTTTCACCTTTTCAATATCAGTGAAGAATGCCACTGGAAAAGAAGATATAAGATTTGCCAGGTTTTTCTCTCTCACCAAGGTCATCAGCTGTCGAACGCCGACGAAGGGAAATAACCCTGAAATCCGGATACGTTCGTGCTGCTGGTCGTGGTGAGAGGGATAACTCCCTTGGCAAACAGGACACAGTCGTGTGTCGATAAGCCAGCTGGAGGAGATGTCCTCCTGGGGCTAAAAGCAACAGTAACATCCACCCCTAGGGGTCAGCCACACTTAAGTGGCAATATACTACACTTTATATATATATATATATATATATATATATATATATATATATATACATACATATGGTTGTCTACTCCTTATGCAGAGTTTGACCACCTCCAGTACTTACACCTTAGCACCATCATGGCATCTGATGTGGCTTTTTAACCAGACAAGTTTCTGAAAAGACTCCCACAGAGATTGCACATCCGATTTGGACTACCAAGAGCTGCAGATAAGTTTTGATCTTTGTGGATCTCAAAATGTCTTTTCAGGCCTCCGTTAGATTTGAAAACCTTCTGGCATACACTGCATTCAAAGGTGTGCACATGCTTATAGGGAGAATAGTTGGTGAGGGTTCGTTTTTCAGGGGTTTGTAGATGAGATTGCAGTCCAGCAAAAGACAGGTATTTTGTGTCACAGGCTGTGCACACGAAACGTCATTGTCGTTAAACTTCTCGTCGTTATTATAAAGCAATTATTGAAATGGTTATCTTTCAAACCTGTGTTTGGAGTAAAAGAACTCCATATAATTTTTAAACTCCGATGGAGTCATTTCTGGTGGAATTGTTCTAATAATTTAAAATGCCATTCATAACATATCTAAGTTTCATTGGAATACAACTGGGATGGTAAGGCAAATGATTTGAAAAGAGCCAGCTTTGTATTCTTATTTATATGCCGTTGGCGCCAAACGCGTGACTCTAAGCCACCACATGCTCGTGCTGCCCTTTGTTTTCGCAGCTGTGTTTCTGTATCAAGATTTCCATTATTTCGAACAGATCTCTCAAGGTAGTTGAACTAATCGACAACGTCAAGTAACTTACCCTCAACAAGAATTTTAGTGGGGTTACAAATAGCACTACATACAGGTCGATGCATTGCAACTGGGTCTTTTTCAAGTTGATGGTCAAGCCAAAATCAATAAAAGCCGAGTCATATGCAGATCAAGAGATTGCAGACCTGTTTCAGAATGACCGACAAGGTCACAATCGTCAGCGTACAAATATTCTCTAGTGAGTGAAGTAAAAATTTCGCTTTGAATTTCAGTCTGGTCTGATTAAAAACATTCCCTGTTGCTCGATATTTTATGTATATCCCCTCCTCAGAGTTTTGAAAACATGTGACTACACAACAGCAAAGTATACTGCAAAGAGGGTGGGTGCATCAAGAGCTCCTTCCTTTACACCATTTTTCACAAGATTCAGAGAGCCTACCACGAAAGTAAACTCTAGCCTTCATATTTTGATGCAATGCCCTGATCATGTCCACACATTTTTCTGGGCCTATTTTCCTTAGAATTATCCAGAGAGCAAATCAACAATTCAATGGTATAGAGCAAGATTCTGTTCAATGCACTTTTGTTGCAATTGTCTGACAATAAAGATACAATCAGCTGTACCACTGGAGGAACGAAAACCACACTGAGATTCATACACTATATTTGGAACTATAAAGGTATTTAGACATTCTAACAAAATGCGTTAGATATTTGTAAATATGTATATATCTTTTTTCTTTTATGTATATATATATATATATATATATATATATATATATATATATATATATATATATATATATATATATATATATATATATATATATATATATATATATATATATATATATATATATATATATATGCGAAGAGCACGTCAATAGAAGAAAATATAATGAAGTTTGTCTACGGGGATTTACACGGAAAATGTGAAAGTAATTGTTATAGATAACGAGAGGTATATCAGGTTAAATGAAATGTTTGGAAGGCATATTGATACAACGGGAATAAGGTAAGATGTGTGAATAAGAATTAAATATAGATAATATTTAAAAATATAAAAAAGTAATAGATATGCACTTGAAAATATAATATTATGCATATATATATATATATATATATATATATATATATGAGGGTATATATATATATATATATATATATATATATATATATATATATATATATATATATATATATATATATACATATATATATATATATATATATATATATATATATATATATATATATATATATATATATATATATGCATAATAGTATATCTTTCAAGTGCATATGTTTTACTTTTTTTATATTTATAAATATTATCTATATTTAATTGTTATTCACACATCTTACCTTATACCCGTTGTATCAATATGCCTTCCAAACATTTCTTTTAACCTGTTATACCTCTCGTTATCTATAACAATTGCTTTCACATTTTCCGTGTAAATCTCCGTAGAAAAACTTCATTATCTTTTTTTCTATTGACGTGCTCTTCGCATATGTCACGAAATTCCACTTATGCTTCATCGGCATTCTCATTTGTTTGTTTTTTCCTTGCTCCACACTTGGCGCCTTCATTCTGTCTTTCTCCTCTTCTATTTTAGTTAGCGTTACTGCTTCACTTTCATGCTGTTGTCTCTCTATACCACCCAAATCTTCCTCCTCCGTTAGTGTAGCTAGTAACCTTGCTACCGTGACCTCTTTCTCAAGCTCCTCCTCAAGCTCCTCCTCAAGCTCCTTCTCAAACTCCTTCTCAAACACATTTACAACCTCCTTCTCAACATCCTTCTCAACCTCCTTATCCTCTTTTTCTCCTTTTCTGCCTCTCCGGTGGAGAGCTTACTCTTTCTTTTCTTTTTCGTTTTTAACCACTGTGAACGAGTCATCTGTGCTCACCGTCTCCTTTACACCATCTTGTACCACTTCGTCCACCTTCTCTTGCTCTTCAGACAGTTCCATCAGTTGTTTCTCCTCTCTCTGGGGGCACCTCGCCTTCATATGGACTTTCCCCACCACATAGATAGCATATGGTAGGTCTACCCTACACTAACACTCTCAGCCTCACATCCTCTGGTAAAACTATTTCCTCCGCAATTTCATTTAAGTCCCTTGCTTGTTTAGCCATCTCTCTGCAATAACCACATCAATTTAACCTTTTGGTTCTCGTCAATTTCTGTATTACTTTACTAATTCAGTACTAATTTTTTTATTAAGTGCTCAGGCTTTTACACAGAGGGGATAGCAGAAGGACAGACAAAACACCACAGTGGGGGGAAAACACAAAACGAATAAAAATGAGAAACAATGATATATAATAATTAAAAAAATGAAATGGCTGCATGAGCCGCACTCTCATGCAGTACCATTTGAACATTTTTACGCACAGTTTATAATCTTTTCTTTTCCTTTTTTTTTTCATTAGTATCGTTTTGTCCTCTCTTTAAAAAAAATTACTTCCTTTCATTTTAATATCTCATAAATGGTTCCAGTTCTCTTAATTCCACCACTGGCGGCAGTTCGACAAATTGCACCACAACTACCAGCGGGTCAATGTACCCACCGCACATTTCCGTTAGCCTGTTATACCTCTCTTTATCAATTACAATAGCCTTCAGATCTATATTTTCTGCGTTGATGTTTGGAGATTTTATGTACAGAACTATCGTATAGGTTGCATTAAGTTCTATATCACATTTTTTATGTTAAACGTCTTTATATGACGTGTGGGCAGTACAGTTATATGGGCTTTTGTACGATTACGCACAGGATATACTTGCTATTAAAATTTAGTTCTTTGTGATATGTTTCAAGTAAGTAAAAATATATTTCTGAACAGTGATGTTCATAAATCCGAATCGGTTCCAGGTCTTTGAAGTAAATACATTTGTGGTGATTACTGTAGCTTAGAATAGGTAATGATTGGGTCCAGCACTGGTTTTGAGTGTTTGCAATTTACAGAAATACAACTTTTAATCACGCCGGGCACTTTGCATTAAAATTGCCACCAAAACAAATGAGAAATGTTGATATTATCAAGAAGAATCATGACATCACCAGAGGTAATCGGAATCTTATACACACATAATATTAACAAAATGATCTATATATGGCATGTCATAACGGAATACGAAATAATCCTACAAAAATAAAACTTTATCTTGTAAAATCTTTGAAAAAACGTTATTCATTTCACTATGCATCTTACCCAGATGAATAAAATTCGCCATAATCATCAGAAATAAATCATGATATAATTCTCCAGCATTCCTTACGCTTTTAAAGGAATACTGCATGTGCAAATCAACTGTTTGCCTTTAGATATGACAAAGTATTTTTGTTTTGTTTGCAGCGATTAAGTTATTTCTGTTTATCCCATCCCGAGTAAATTAAACCTTCAGTGTTTCTATTATCCTCCGATCAGTCAATGTTTGACATCATATCTTTAAAAGATTATTTTGAATTTTACTTACCGCCTAGTTTCCTTTCCATTGTATCAAGATTTTATTCGAAAATATTGAGAAGGTGAAAAATGCTTTCATCATTCAAATTAGCATCTCTTTAGTGGGTGAATCCATAATGTTATAGATGTAGAGTAACGTGGCAATCGATTCCTTACTTTATTTTGAAACCCCACACATGCTTAGGAAATATTCAAATGTTAAAATCTTATTAATCTAATACAAAAGATGCCAAAAGCAAAACAAAAACCAGAATCGCAATTACAACAAAAATGCCAAAAGCAATAGTAGTAATAGCAATAATAATAATAATAATACTAATAATAGTAATAATAATGATAATAATTTCTTGAACCCCGAAACGAAAAATGTGAAAGAAATTCTGAAATACATAAAAAAAATCACAAAAACAAACAATTTGATGAAGGCAGCCAGTATTGTTGTAGCAGAAAATATAGGTGTTGATTTCAATAAAAAGAACATAGAAAGTCAAAGATTTTGGAGTGACACCTGGAACAAAGACAAGGTGCAGAGTCCTGCCACATGCGCAGAAGGGTTGCAAGCGTAAGGGAAGAGATACCAAGGATCAACTCCTGGTAGACAAAACTGTACTTAGAGATTGCATGGGGAGGAAAACTAACTTAGCCATGTCAAGGATCAATTATCGTAAGAAATACGATATGATCACACATTCTTGAATACTGGAATGTATTTGCTATTGAATCGAATGCTGAGTGATTGCTTGGAAAAAGTATGGTAAATTGGAGGACGGACCTGACAACATATAGAACGGACAATAGAAATCAGAAGCACTGATCTTTGTACTGTGCATGATATCACTAACATGGGTTCAAAAGCCACCATCAAAACTCAACAACTTGTTATTCACGGATGACCTCAAACTTTATGGTAAAGATGAATCCTAAGTCAGTTACCTCGTTGTATACTTTTAGTGCTGATATCAGAATGGATTTCAGAGTGAAAAAGTGTGGTGTGTCAATCTAGAAGAGAGGCAAAATCAAATGTGTGGACGGGCTAGCGATATCGTCAGGGATGGTTATGAAGCAGATAGAAGAGACACCTGGTGAAGGATGGAGGGTATATCAGCCGAAACAGTGTGTTAACAATAAGCAAGATGATGGCAAATATCAGTCAAATGTAAATTATGTAAATAATGTACAACTCTCTTAAGTACAAAATTACCCGGCTATGGAAAACGGAGAAAGTGAAGATAGTGTCAATTATTGTTGGGTCCTAGAGTGCCCAGGAGAACTGTTACAGAAGGTTTGAATCTCCTAGATATATGAGTGAAGGATTGGAAAAAAATACAATTGCTTACTGATAGACATAGCCATCCATTCTCATCAAATCATTGTTAAAAAAGAACGGATAAATTGTCAAAGTAAAAATACCACGAAATTGAACTATTGAAGATGTGGGGCACGATGTTGAAAACCATACCAGTAATAATTGGAGCGTTCGGCATGGTAGAAGATGAAATGGACAAAAATGTAAAAGTTATATCCGGATCCTCACACTACACATTATTCCCAAAATAGCCCTGCGTATAATGTTGGTTTCTCCCTAGGTGTTCATTACTTGTCTGGACTCAGTCATCCTATCTTCTCATTCATCGTTAGTGATAATGTCCAATAGTGACCAGTGTGAAGCGAGGATAGCCTTTCAGAGCATGTGGCATCTATGCACTAAGATTTTGGAGTTTAACCATTCAGAGAGAACTGACAGGTGGCGGTACCATGAGAGCGTCCCATCTAACGCTTCAGTTGAACTGGTAGTCTGGAATGTAGAGACTTTGTGAGGATTAATCCCTGTTCCATGCAGTGTGAAAAAGATTTATGTGCAGCTCTTTCAGTAACTGCGATCTCGTTCTATACCGTATAGATGTTTCGAGCGGCTTTGATAGTTTTGGTTGATGTAGGACATTGAATCAAATGGAAGCGAAGCAAATGTTTGAAATTTCCATTTGTTTCTACTCAGCACGCATTCGCAATATGTAAAACAAAACTTGGATTGAAAATATAGAACTACAGAAAACTATAAAAGACTGCAAGGAATATATTTTTGTTTTAATTCAAATAGTATGTTTCGAGATGGACAAAGTTCGTGTTGTAAACAGGAAAACTGGAATGTACTTTTCGAACCCTTAATAACAGAAACTATCGACTGGTTATGATTGAGCTGTCCAAATACGAAAATGCCAAAAAATGTTATGCTGCAATAAAGATAGTTGTCGATGTAATGCAAAAGTGATAACATGGCAAGAGAAAATTATTAGCTTGTTTAATAAAAATAAAGCTGTTTCTTCTGGTTATACATTAATAATATATGGGCAGTTTACCTTCGAAGTATAAAGCAAACTTAAAGACGTAAACAAAATTTCATTCATAAAATCTTCGCAAAAAATCACAAAACAACCTTGCTTCCAAACTTTATGAGATGTTAAGATTGTTTCGTGTTAGATTCATCGGAGAAGGTATTTGAATGATCAGTTATAAGAAAATAACCCTGGAAATTATAAGATGTAAATATATCATAAAAAAAGAATGCTAATATATTCTTTGATCAATGCTTTTCATAAAATAAAACGGTAGAAATATGGAAACAGAAAATGCCATGGTAGCTATATATTAAATAAAAACTCGATAAGAAATATTACTTCAGAATTCATGGTATTCATTATAAAAAAAAAAAAAATCGTCGAAAATGTTCATGATGTATTTCGTTGGAAATCTATTTTCTTTGCTTATGTATTTGATCAGAAAAAATCTTAGCCTTATATCATTTTCTTTTGTAGTGCTTGCTATAAAACTAAATCCATCGCATTAAATATTCTGTTTGAAGATTATTGCTGTATTTAACCTTCCTTATATTTTCTACTTACTACCTATCTCTCTTAAATTCACCCGATTTTTATCTCCGTATTTTATTCCCCATATATCTAATAGGATCAGTTACATATGTTTTATTGCTATCGGATAATCAAGTGCATCAATTATTATCACTAAAAGTAGGAAAACGTAGTTATGATTTTCTCACGTCCAATTAATGGAGTTTTTGCAGAATATATACGGAAAGATTGCACTCGTCTAATTAATGGTACATATTGCAATAAAAAAAAATCTATGGTGTAACAGCGGCAAAAAGTGTTATAAGGAGACCAGGTCTTGTGAAAATTCTGCATTCTGCATTCTGCACTAAGATAAACTTGACATGAACAGCAAAGCCACATTGTCATTTATTATTTTTGTCATAGATAACATTCTAATGATAAAAAGAAAACTCAGCCATAGAATATACTCAATGTTCTTAGACTATAATATATGCCTTAATTCGGATTAGTATTAATCCAAATAAGGTGGTGAGCTAGTATAATCGTTAGCTCACCAGACAAAATGCTTAGCGGCATTTCATCTGTCTGCATTTTCTGAGTTCAAATTCCGCCGCGGTCGTCTTTCCTTTTCATCCTTTCGGAGTCGATTAAATAAATACTAATTGAACACTGACGTCGATGTAATCGACTTACTCTTCCCGAATTTCCTAGCCTTGTGCCAAAATTTGAGACCAATATCAGTACAAATGCTTATTCCAACACAGTTTTTCTAATAAGAAACATCACCTTAGTTATTAAAGAGAAGCAAATATGAAATACCTATAGTACTTATTTTGTCGGTCCCTTTTGCCGAACCACTAGATTACGGGGACGTAAACACTCCAACGTAGGTTGTCAAGCGGTGGTGGAGGGCCAAACGCAGACACAAATAACAACTACATACATACATACATACATTACGGAAAAATATGGATAAGTACTGTTTTTTACTTTGCTAAAGATTTTCTACTATTTGAAAATAATATGTATTCTTGTTTTTTATATTATTCATTTGGTTCTTTATAGATTATTTTTAATAGATAACTTATTTAACACTAAATTATTTAGAAGTTATAGTTTCATTTCAACATAATATTAGAACTTCGATTTGAAAAGTGTTGATATATTTTCGATTATTTTTGATTAATAGTATTTGATTAATAATTAATCTGTATTGTTTATAATATCGTTAAAGATTTTTTAAAATTAAAACTTTGTATATATATATAAAGTTTAATCTTTTATTCTTAATAATTTTTTCTTTCCTTATTTTTTCATTCATAATTTTTCCATTCATAATTTTTTCATTCATATTTTTATTATTACGTTTGTAGAAATAAATAATCTTGTATTTTTCTATTATTTAATTGATTTTTAATTATAATTAAATAAACGTCTTTAGCTTTAAATAGTATAGCTTTAACTATTACACCGGTTAAATATGTACTAATTTTATCTTCATTATTATTTTTACTTAAACTTCGTTCAAATTGTATTTAAAACAATGATAATTTATGTAAGATGTTTTTTGTATATAATATACATGTTATTATAATGGATGAAGGGATAATTAATGAATGGTTATTATTTTGATATTTTGATATTTTTAATAATTTTTCTATCTTTATATAATAAGTATTTCATATTAATTCATTTGGTACTTATTGTTGGTTGAGATATATATATATCTAATTATTGTTCTACTTACGATCTGACGATTAGCTATATTTTTGAATAGAATTTATTTTCGATAATTTCAATTGATTTTAATCGATTTAAATTTCCTTTCTATTTGAAAATTAGTTATGAAACACGTGTAATCTTTTTATTATATTTATCTTATGATATTTACTTTACTTTATATTATACTCATTTATTGTGCTTTTAATTATTAATGTTTCTATATGTGATAGTGGCTTTTCATCGATGAGATCTTGAAACTTGGTTATTTTCCCTAAAACTATATATTTTATATATATTTTATTTATAAAGCTCAATTTAATTTTAATTTTTATAAATTGATTTTAATTGAGTTTTTACCTGTAATTTTGGATTTTGTCCCTAATATTATTATAATTTTCTAATTTATAATTAACGTTTGTTGTTTGTATTTAACTTTCAATTTTTCGTTGATTATGGAATTTACAGGTAGGATTGAGCTACTGTTTTGGAATTCATCTTTGAAGGATATCCCCATCACATCTAGAAAAAATATATTTTGAAACTTAATAATATTAATGAATTTATTACTAGAATGAAATGGAAAGCTTATTTTAATAATATTCATAATATTACTAATGTTCATGATGTAGATAATTTAAATTACATTAATTCTAAATTTAAATCCAGAAAAGAACCACCGTATAATAGGGATTTACAGAATTTAGAGGATAGTATTTGGAAAGTAGTGAAAAATATTAAATTTCATAAATATCCAAATAGACATAATGATTATTTAAGAAAGTTAGCCATTAAAATTAAACAATTTAGAAATATGGATGGTATTATTGTACAATCTGATAAAACTAGGAACTTATATAAACTAGATGTAAAACTATATGATTATTTATTAGAGAAAGAAATCAATAAAAAATATAAGATAGTTCCAGAAAATACTTTAAATTTGATTAATAAGGCCTCTAAATTAATAATGTTTAAATACGAACTTCATAGTAAGACACAATCTTACGTACCGATGCACCCTAGAATTACTTTAAAAGACCATAAAGATAATTTTTATTCTGACCCTAAAGTTAGGCTTATTTGTCCTTGTAAGTCAGATCTAGGTAAATTAAGTAAAATAATTTTAGATAAATATGTTAACAAATTAAATGGAATTAATTATCTTAAATTATGGAATTGCACAATAGATACTTTAAATTGGTTTAATAGTATTAATGATAAAAATAGGTATAAATTTATTCAAATAGATATTGATAATTATTATTCTTCCATAAATGAAATTGTACTAAATAAGGTCCTAATTTTTGCTATGAAGAAAGTAGGTATGACTTACGATGAAGTAAATGTAGTTAAAATGGCTAGGAAATCATTGATTAAATATGATAATAAATTGTGGGCTAGAAAAGATACCACAGATTATTTCGATATACCAATGGGGGCGCATGATTCAGCACAGGTAACTGATTTAGTAGGTATATATTTATTATCTGAACTTGAACTTGAAAACTTAAAATTGGAGGGCGTTTTATATAGGGATGACCTTTTATTACTTACTAAAAATTGCACTAATAGACAACTAGAATTATATAAGAAGAGAATATATAGTTTTTTTAAAAAAGAAATGGTTTAAAGATTACTATTTATAATGAGTAATATAACGTTAATTATTTAGATGCTAATTTTTATTTATCTACTGGTAATACCCAACCTTACCATAAGATTAATGAAAATATTAAATACATTCATGCTAAAAGCAATCACCCACCCTCAATTAAAAAATCCTTAACATTTACTATAGGTAAGAGAATATCTTTACTATCTTCTAATATAGAGATTTTTGAAAAACATGCACCTTATTATAATAAAGCCCTGCAAGAAGCGGGATATACTAATAATATAACATTTTTTTAATAATCCGAAATATGTTTGTAATTTTAGTATCAATAATTATAATAAAAATGACCTTTTTAATAAACAACTTTTATACTCATGATCATGTCTTCTTAGGTAATAATAAGAATAATTAGTATTATGATAATAAATTACCTAAACATAAAATTAATTTTAATGGAAACAATTTTAAATATTATTTTAATTTTTTTAATGATAATAATAAATTTAATAATGCTAATAATAAATTCAATAATATCTATAATAAGAAAAAACTCTGGCTAATTATTCCATACGGCGTTCAAGTTAAAACTAACATTATTAATGAAGTTTTAAAAGTTATTGATTTATTCCTTAGAGATAATAAAAAATATCATTATATTTCTTCTAAAAATAATTTTGGTGTAGGTTATTCTACTACTAAAAATGTTGCTAATATTATCTCTTCTTTTAATAAATTTAAGTTAAATAAGTACAATAAATTTAAATTTAATAATTATTCTAATATTAATTCTAATAATAATAATGTTCACCAGGATATAATTAATTGTACATGTTTAGATAAAACTAAATGTAATTTTAATAATAAATGTAATTTGAAAGATGTAGTGTATAAATTTATAGTGAAATTATTGAATGAAAATAAACATAATGGTTATAATTTAAATAAGATTTATATAAGATCGACTTCTAATAAAATTAAATGAAGAGTAGCTCAACATACGCACTCATTTAAGTATAGAAATTTGATTAATTCTACTGGCCTCAGTAAATATATTTGGGAACTTAAATCTAAAAATATTAACTATATTTTAAAATGGGAGATAGTTTGTAAAGCTAAATCCTATCCTATAGGTAATAACTTTTGTAATTTATGTAATAATGAATTTAAAGAGATATTATTTCATAAGGATAATAATTTACTTAATTCTTTTGATGAAAGAAAAATAACATGTAGACATAAATTACTTTATTTATATTAAAAAAATAGCTAATGATTTATTATTTATTTTGTTTATATGGGTATGTGTATATGCATGTATTTGTATATATATGAGTGTGTGTGTTTTAGTATATATGCGTTAGTATGTATGTATATTTTTAGGTGTATGTATATATGTTTACGTATGTATTTATATAGGTTTAAGTGTGTATATATATGTGTTGTGTTTTTATATATGTTTGTGTATGTTGAGTGTATATTTGTATTTACATGTATGTATAAAGATATGCATTTGTGAGTATAGATGTATATTTACATATATTGTGTGTGTGAGTGAGTGTGTGAGTGTTGTTTTGTTTTATAATATTCCTTATTTATATATTTATTTGAGTGAATTTTTATTTGTGTGTATATTTTTTTATATATATAGTTATGAGTCTTTTTGTGTATATGTATATGTATATTTATGTATGTACTTATGTAAATGTGTATATATATGTATATATATGGGTATAAGTATATATGTGAGTGTGTAATTTGTCTATATTAATTAGTAAGTATATATATATATATATAAGTGTATATATATATATATATATATATATATATATATATATATATATATATATATATATTTATTTATTTATATATATATATATATATATATATATATATATATATATATATATATATATATATATATGTATATGTATATACATGTTTTTTCTGTGTATATATGTGTGCATATTTTATATTTGTATTTTTTATATATATGTATATATGTATGTATATGTGTATCTATATATATATATATTTGAGAGCATGGGAGGGTGAGTGTGTATTTATATATACTATTCTTTATTTATTATATGTGTGTATGAGTGTATTTGTTTTTATATGTATGTTAAGGTTGGTTCATATGTGTATGTGTAGATATATATTTATGTGTATATATATATATATATATATATATATATATATATATATATATATATATATATATATATGGAAGTGTGTATGTTTTGGTCTATATGTGTTATTATCTATGTATATATATGTGTGTATTTATGTATATATGTGTATGTATGTATTTATTTATGTATATGCTTTTATTAGTGTTTCTGTGTATATATGTGTGTATGTTGTGTGGATATACGTATATTATTTTGTATATTCGTATGTATATATGTTTATATGCTTTATATATAAGTATGTGTATCTGTATATGTATGTAAGTGTATATATATATATATATATATATATATATATATATATATATATATATATATATATATATATATATATATATATATATATATATATATATATATATGTATGTATATATATATGTATGTATATATAAGGGCGTGTGTTGGGGTATTTATTTATAATTTTTCCTATTTAATTATTCTAGTAGTTAGATTTTGTTTTTATTGGTAGGTTAATATTTTAGTAAGTTTAAGGTTTTATATTACAATGACACTACGATTTTTATAAGACTAAAACAATAGTAGTATTTTAGTTTATTTCATAATATTATTTAATTTACGACTATTAGTATTATTATTTATTTATTATATATTAGAATTTAATATTTATTAATATGTTTTATAAGATAACTATAGTTTTTTGTTCTTTCTATGTTGTTAGTTATATAAATTTTAAATTTTTCATTCATTTATTTAAGTATTATTATTTCATTCATGTTTTCGTATTCTATTCTCTATTTTAACGTAGTATCTTCGCGCGACCTCTTGCTTAAAAAGCTATAGCTATTAGATAACGTCCTAGTTTTCAGTTTGAATTACGGAAAAATATGGATAAGTACTGTTTTTTACTTTGCTAAAGATTTTCTACTATTTGAAAATAATATGTATTCTTGTTTTTATATTATTCATTTGGTTCTTTATAGATTATTTTTAATAGATAACTTATTTAACACTAAATTATTTAGAAGTTATAGTTTCATTTCAACATAATATTCGAACTTCGATTTGAATAGTGTTGATATATTTTCGATTATTTTTGATTAATAGTATTTGATTAATAATTAATCTTTATTGTTTATAATATCGTTAAAGACTTTTTTAAAATTAGAACTGTATATATATATATGAAGTTTAATCTTTAATTCTTAATAATTTTTTCTTTCCTAATTTTTTCATTCATAATTTTTCCATTCATAATTTTTTCATTCATATTTTTATTATTACGTTTGTAGAAATAAATAATCTTGTATTTTTCTACTATTCAATTGATCTTTAATTATAATTAAATAAACGTCTTTAGCTTTAAATAGTATAGCTTTAACTATTACACCGGTTAAATATGTACTAATTTTATCTTCATTATTATTTTAAACGTAAACTTCGTTCAAATTGTATTTAAAACAATGATAATTTATGTTATTATAATGGATGAAGGGATGATTATTGAATGGTTATTATTTTGATATTATGATATTTTAAATACTTTTTCTACATAATAAGTATTTCATATTAATTCATTTGGTACTTATTGTTGGTTGAGATATATATGTCAAATTATTGTTCTACTTACGATCTGACGATTAGCTATATTTTTGAATAGAATTTATTTTCGATAATTTCAATTGATTTTAATCGATCTAAATTTCCTTTCTATTTGAAAATTAGTTATGAAACACGTGTAATCTTTTTATTTTTTTAATTATATTTATCTTATGATATTTACTTTACTTTATATTATACTCATTTATTGTGCTTTTAATTATTAACTTTTCTATATGTGATAGTGGCTTTTCATCGATGAGTTCTTGAAACTTGGTTATTTTCCCTAAAAGTATATATTTCATATATATTTTATCTATAAAGCTCAATTTAATTTTAATTTTTTATAAATTGATTTAATTGAGTTTTTACCTGTAATTTTGGATTTTGTCCCTAATATTATATATATATATATATATATATATATATATATATATATATATATATATAATAATGTAAAGTTGTGGAATACCGTACGAGTGGAAATATATATGAAAGAAGGTTTGAAAATGCACTTATTTTTTAAAAATATTTATTTACTTAACCGGTTTCACTTTTTTAGAAAAAGATCATAAAAAGTCTTCCAGAATAATAAAAAATGTTAAAAAACAGTTTGAGTATTAAAATGCATATATACATTCTTTGATGATAAAATATATTTAAAGTATAAAGCTTTGTATGAGCTTTGTAGTGTTACATACTGATTATCACACATTCTCTGATGTTAAGGTGAAATTGTTAAAAACAGTGTATGAAAATACACATATTGAAAAATACATATACATATTCTTATACATATTCTTTGACAATCGAATAAAATTGAGGAGGAACTGACCTGGCCTTTTTCTCTTGTGTATATTGAGGGAATGTTTTACTGTCTTATGAGACAGTATGACTGGCTAGCTGGGGTGGGAGGGAGGAAGAGTTAAAGAGGATTTTTTTTTTATTTTTGGTTGGTCTGTGACAGTCTGTCATGGTTCACTGGTTTTCGGGACTGGTTTTGTGCACATCTCTATGTGTGTGTGTATATATGTGTGTTTGTGTCCGTGTGTGTGTGTGTATGTGTGTGTGTGTGTGTGTGTGTGTGTGTGTGTGCCGTTTTTATTGGTCCCAGAGTTTATTGTGGAATGTGTATATGACTGTGTGTTTGAGTGTTTTTGTGTCGGTGGGGATGTTAGGTGTGTGTATGTGAGAGTGTGCGTATATCTCTTTGTCTGAGTGTGTATGTGTTGTTTTGATCGTCATTGTGGTGTGTGTATGTGTGAGAGCAACCGTATGTATGTGTGAGGGTGTGTGTGAGGGTGTGTACGTATGTGTGCGTATGTGTGTGTATGTATGTATGCATCTGTGTGTGTGCGTGAGAGTGTTTTGTGTGAGTGTGGGAGTGTGTGTGTCTCTCTCTGTCTGAGTGGTTATGTTGTTTAAATATCCTTGTGGTGTGTGTGTGTGTGTAAGCAAACGTATGTGTGTGATGGTTCATATGTATGTGTATGTCTACGTCTGTATGTGTGCGTGTGTGGCATGTGTATATGAGTATGTGTGTGTTTTTTATCTATGGTAGGATGGTGTGTGTATGTGTGTGCACGTTTGTGTGAGTGTGTATGTGTGTGATTAATATTTGTTAGGGTGTTCTGTGTGCGCATGTGTGTGTATGTGTATATGTGTTTGTTCGTGTGTGTGCGTGAGTGCGTTTGTGAGTGCGTGTGTATGTGTGTTTGTGTGTTTTTTTGTGTCGGTGGGGATGTTAGGTGTGTGTACGTGAGAGTGTGCGTATATCTATTTTTCTGAGTATGTATGTGTTGTTTTAATCGTCCTTGTGGTGTGTGTGTGTGAGAGAGAGCAACCGTATGTATGTGTGAGGTTGTGTACATATGTGTGCGTCTGTGTGTGTATGTATGTGTGCCTCTGTGTGTGTGCGTGGGAGTGTTTTGTGTGAATGTGAAAGTGTGTGTATACGTGAGTGTGTGTGTGTCTCTCTGTGTGTCTGAGTGAGTGTGTTGTTTTAAATACCCATTGTGGTGTGTGTGTGTGTGTGTGTGTAAGCAACCGTATGTGTGTGTGATGGTTCATATGTATGTGTATGTCTGTATGTGTACGTATGTCTATTTGTTTTGTGTGTTGGTGGGGGTGTTATGTGTGTGTACGTGAGTTTGTGTGTGTCTCTAAGTATGTTTGTGTTTGAGTTGTCATTGTGGTGCGTGTGTGTGTGAGGGAGCAACTGTATGTGTGTGCATGAGGGTGCATGTGTTTGTTGTATTTATTAGGTGTCCTTGTACGTTGGGTTTATCCAGGTGATGTGTATGTGTGTGCATGTGTGTTCCGTGTATGTTGGTACTGGGTATGCGTTTGTATGTGTGTGTATGTGCGTATGGTTTGTGTAGTTTCTTGGTGTATCTGTGTACATGTGTGTGTGCGCTGTAATTGTGAGTGATTAGTTTTGTTTGTATTGTTAGTAGAGTATATGTGTGTATACGTGTGCGTGTGTTTGTGTGAGTGCGTCTATGTGGCTTGTATTTGTCGGGGAGGTGTGTCATTGTGTGTGCATGCTTCTGTGCATGTGTGCTTGTGAGTGTTTGTTGTGATTGTTGGGATTGTATTGTGTGTGTTTTTCTTTTGAGTGTGTGTGTGACATTTTTACTGGGGAACAGGCGTATGGTGTTTGTATGTGTGTGTACATATGTATGCAAATATGCGTGTGTGAATATATATTTGAGAGGAATGGCAACAAAAGAAAGAAAGAGGTCTCGATATTATGCAAATAGATGAATTCATCTGTAAAAATATGTGACACTTATTCAGTAGCCATGATAAAACTCCGAGTTTCGGATGCCATGGCGTGGGGGTCTACTCCAATATCTCTGATGGGCGACACTGATAGGCTTCCATATTAGGTTTTTCACTTTTTTCACTTTTTACCTGAATTTTATATTTTTATTTTTTTTTACTTTTATATTTTGATATTATTATATATTTTTAAAATTATTTTTAGGTTTTTTACATAGTTATAGGGTTAATGGTTTTTGTATTTTTTCACATATAGTTTTTCTGTTTTTCTCCCCTCCAAACATTTTCCGTGCGCTTATAAACACGTAGAAGGAACTTTATATGTGCGCGCTTGTGAATGTGCGCGTGGATACGTGCGCATGTAGTTATATACGTGCGTACATTGAGATCTGTGCGTGCGTGTATGATATACGCAGCTTTAGACGCGGTTTGTCACTACACAGTAAATTACCCTTGTTTTATTTTCCCTTTGCTTATTTCCCTTTGTTTATTTTCCCTTTGAGTTTAATGGTCATTTTTTCAAAAGAATTTCCGGTAGCTAGATAATTTAAGAGATGTTGGAGTGGACCCCCCCCCCGCCCTGGCATCCGAAACTTGGAGTTTTATCATGGCTACTGAATAAGTGTTTGTTTTCCTGTCTTGTTTTTTGTCCGCCACTCCATTCCTCCATGGCAAGGTTTAATTTGTGTATACAAATTTAATTTGCGGTCCATGGGAAGAGTCGTTTTAGCGATGCGTCCTGCCCAGCTCTTCGAAACGCCGGTGTAGAAACGGGGGTAGCTGATGAAGAAGAATGTTCTCTATGTGGCTTGTGTGTTTTCTCATCTACGTTTTGTTTGCAGTGTCCTGTACCCAGATATGCACCTATACATACAGGTGGATGTCGGTATGCACATACCTGTACGTATGCATATACTCATTTACTATTTGTTTATATATATATATATATATATATATATATATATATATATATATATATATATATATTATTATTTTCATTATTCACATTTGGCGGAAATTTGGCATCGTTTTGTTTGTTAACACAACGTTTCGGCTGATATTAACTCCAACGTTCATCAGGTGTCTTGGGGAGATTTGGAATAAATAATGTACACAATTTCTCATCTCTTAAACATAGAACTATGTATAAATATATATATATATATATATATATATATATATATATATATATATATATATATATATATATATATATATATATATATATATATATATATATATATATATATTCTTCATGCCTGTGAGGTCGAGTTGTTTCCGTTGAGAAAACTGGGACATCTTTTAAATATGATGAATGTTTTCTCGTATTCATTCCCCTCCTATCTCTCTTTCCTCAGGCATTGCCGTTCGTTGTATCTTGGATCTACAATGAAACGTGGAGTACGTGCCAGAGTATATTCCTGAGCCACTTTACGTATGCATTGTATATTTCGTCTGTACATGTGAATCTTTACGCAACAAGAAGGACAAATCCATATTCACTTTACCAGATACGGGTGTGTAACTTGATTCTATTCGTTCCTGACAATTTTATATTCAGCAATCTATATATCATCATACTCTATTGTCTGCTGCACTCATTGAAACCATCAAACATAACGATATAAATGAGATTTTCCCACTTTAGACGACCAAACCATGGAACACTATTGAAAGGATTAAGAAGATAATAGGGAAGGCCAACTCATGGTATGATAGCCACAAATACCAGAGCGTCATGTTCTTCAACACCAACCCTAGAGATGAACTGGCGTACCGCTTTAGAAGGGCCCTAGACAAACTTAAGCTAAGAATTAAGGTTGTTGAAAGGCAAGGCAACCCATCAAATCCCTTATCGGTAGAACCTACTCTTTTAGTAGAACCCCCTGTACTGATAGGAACTGTACTGTATGTAGATTTAGCACACAAACAAACTGTAAAGCCAGAAATGTGGTCTATAGTATAAGATGTACAGAGGAACGATGCAGTAACAAGACAACGACGTACGAAGGGGAAACTGCACGGAACATAGGAGAGCGGGTTACTGTAACATTGGAGGGAACTTAAGGAAGGGAAGAGCTCATCAGTTCTGTACCAGCACGCTGGGCAAGAACACGGAGGCTCACTCAACAACATAGAGATTAAAATCTTGTCCACACATAGATCAGATGCAGCGCTTAGACAAATTACAGAAGCTACACACGTAATAGAAGATAAACCTAGTCTGAATAGGAAACTGGAATGGAACACTAGCACACCCCCAACAAACCACAACATTTGACAATAAAATCCCCATAAACTGATAACAATATGAACAAAATATAATACAACTAGCAGTATAACCCGGCTTTGCCCGGGATTAAGTTGGGATTATTAAGCTAATGAAGTTCCTTATTTCAAACCAAACTAAATAACATCGACGTCAAATTTGGGAAGAATCAGTGTTGCAACTGGAGCGCATGGGTTGCGAATTTGATCGGCAGTGGTGATCAGGTTACACATACCAGCCCTTTGAAAACACCACCGCCATCATCTCACCCCTCTAGGAAAAACAGAATGGCCAAAAGGGCTCGCGATTCTCTGTGTCAGAAGCGGTTATATATATATATAATATATATATATATATATATATATATATATATATATATATATATATATATATATATATATATATATATGTAGATATATGTAGATATATATATATATATATATATATATATATATATACATATATATATATATATATATATATATATATATATATATATATATATATATATATATATATATATATATATATATATATATATATATATATATATATATATATATATATATATATATAAATATATATATATATATACACATATGTCCTTCAACCTGCTTCGATGAGCAGTCATGCTGGGGTTGACCCATTGAAGCAGTTAAATCGAACAAATAAACTCGAAAGCCATTTTTAAAAATCATGGTAATTATTCTATATTTGTTTTTTTTTGTCAAATCTCTAATGGTACATGGACACAGACACACTAAAAGAGGTTGCTAAACGGTGATGTGGGAAAAAACATAGGTACCATGACGCATACAAAAATGTGTATATATATGCCACATATTTCTTTCAGTATCTTTCTACAAAATCCACTGACAAATGTTTAGTCGACCCGAGAGTATATTGAAAGACAATATAGCCTGAGCTGCCAGGTAGTGAGTTTGACCTCGGAACATCGTGACTGAAAATCAAGAATATATGTGTGTATGTATGGGTTTGTGTGTGTGTGTGTGTGTGTGTGTGTGTGTGTGTGTGTGTGTGTGTGTGCGTGTGTGTGTGTGTGTGTGCGTGTTTGTGTGTGCTTGTGAGTATGCATATGTATATGGAACGACACAAGAAACGGCAACGCCAATTAATCAAGGGCACTCATTGTTCGAAATAAAAATTGCTTAATAATAAATGCAAGAAATGTAGACAAGACCAACAAGTACACAACAATGCCTAACGCAAAGCTACCTGCAGCTTTCACTGAATATGGTTGTAATCACAGACCGTCAGATCAATCATTTTTCTAATTATGCAATTTGACGCTCTTTATCATTTATATCCATATTTTTAATACGATATGATATTTAGTGAAATTGCTTCACAAATTAAAGTACATCTTTAAAGCATGTTAGCACCAATATTTTAACAAAGACAGCATTTATATATATATATATATATATATATATATATATATATATATATATATATATATATATATATATATATGTATGTATGTGTGTGTGTGTGTGTGTGTGTGTGTGTGTGTGTGTGTGTGTGTTTGTGTGTGTGTAATATGTTTTGCCTACCGAAAGCTCCGCATACCGCACGTGCAAAGTTCTTTGGGAAGCACATACACACACACACACACACACACACAA
Organism: Octopus bimaculoides; assembly: GCF_046866305.1. Taxonomy (NCBI): domain Eukaryota; kingdom Metazoa; phylum Mollusca; class Cephalopoda; order Octopoda; family Octopodidae; genus Octopus; species Octopus bimaculoides. The sequence goes on from NC_142935.1 coordinate 34,217,758, forward strand.
ACACACATATACACATATATAAACATATATATATATATATGCATACACACACATATACAGCTCACCACGAAAGGACCTGGTGTCTCGCTTGCCTATGACTTACCTTCAGGTATTTTAACACTAGGCGCATTGAGAACATATTCTCTTTTGACTGAAACCGTAGCCGGCATGTGCACTAACAGCCTACACTTTGTACATGTGTGTTCGTTTTTGTTTATATATGCATATACATATACAGATAGTACATATATGTGTATGTGCATGTGTGTGTATGTGTGTGTAATTAAAAAATGCCTTTGTTTGGATTTAATAAACATGTACAATTTACGAAATCTAAATCTTGTAGAATATAACGAGATATCAAGTAATTTACAGAGAGCTCTACTAGTGAATTTTCTTCCAAATTTTCTGAGGATTGTCTTTTACACTTCGAAGCAACTCAGTTCTAAATACAATTATTCTGGAAATACATCTACTTGCATAGAATATTATGTATGTCCAAAACAATATTTTGCAATATAATAGACCGTTAAATAAATATAAATCGTAAAAACACATGTGTATTTTGTTTCTGAATCTTAATATCATAACATCATATATGTTCTACATACATGTTTGTTGATCATACCATGCAGTTATTACACATCAAGTACACTTACTATTCCTATTTCATTAACGGGTGTTTTCTTTCAGTTTTTAAGCTCTGTGTCTTGGAAGTTGCTGATTTATATCTATAACGGTTTATTATTTGTTTCTGTGTTATTCAATGAAACTCATTTAGTGTATTATCAAGAAGCCTATTATTCCCTAACTGCATCAAACTCGTGATGACATTTCCGATACTGTATATTAAAACTGTAGCCAAATAGTCTCTATAAACAAGCTATATTAATTGTCATATCATCCTCATTTCTATTCAATCGTGAGAAGCAATAGTATGAATTATCTTCTATGTGGGTTGTCAAATTGATATACAATCAACCGTAAGCATTGAAAATTGAACTGATGAAGTTAACGCTGCACGTAAATACAGATTGAGTTACAAGCTAACCGAATCTATCCAATTTGGAGAAAGTGTATTCTGAGTATATTTTAAATGTGTTCTTACAGCATTTACAGAAATTCTTGAAGAGGTTATGTGACATACAGGAATTGTATTGATTGTTTGGCTAAATATTTTTATCAATGATATCTCAAATGAATTCACATGCTCGTGTTTTTATGCGTCATATTTCGTATTGCTATTGAAACCGTGTTAGTATAGCCTCGCGAACATATTTCACCGCTATGATATACATTTCTTGTTAGAATAGATACCAAACATATCATTTGAAGTAAATTCCTTCCTAAGTCTTGGAGAAGCAATGTCGACAACCAAATAAATATCCCTTTATTTGTTACTGCAATGTAATGCAGTTTATTGACTGATCGAATGACTATGATATTGAGTCTACTTACTTATGCACGAACTATACATGGAACACAACTGTCACGACCATATGTTTCCTGACATTTATATGCTCTGAATATTATATTTACATTAGCAAAAGTAGAAGCATGCTTTACTTACTAGTGTGGATATTGTTACAAATTTAGATGGAAATATCGATAAATAATATCATATATTATGTAATTCAGTATCTCTGACAGTTAATAATTATTATATGAAAATCAATTATACTAATATTTAAATTAAAAACATGGTATTTTACAATAGTATGCAATCAATTAACGGAAGATGGTATAAACATAAAATAGATTAATGGTAGATTAATGATAAATGTTTTATTTCTTCAAATTTGTAAACAACATACAATATTTGCAATTAAATATGACATTGTTTATGTTACGTCATTTTACTTAAGTAACAATTCCTCGTTTAATTTACCTCTTCTCTGCACGACAATATTACAGTTGAATAAAAAAGAAAAACAAAAAAATAACAAGGAAGAGGATACTCCACTGAAATGGTACTAAAAATTGCATGAATGTAATTCGCGTATAAAGGTATATTATTATGGCAAACTGCCGCTTATTACGTGCAACAAAATACTGAATATGATAGGAATTGTTTTCAATGTCGAAAGAATTGATTGATGTGTAAATATGTATCATGTGTTATGAAACATGTCACTGGTACTTTAATAGTCATTTCATTTGAATGTTATAGTATTAAAATTACAGAACTTGTTTCGATTTTATACAGCGTAATGAAAACGTTTTTACCAAAATTAAAGAAAAAAATGAATATAGCAGATGTACTAAGAAAATGTGTTTCCGTAAGAAGTGTAAGCCGATATTGGTCGCTGTAGAAATACAAATAGAAAATTGAAACTCCTGATTGATCCATCATTTTGTTCATGTTTATTGTTTACATAACGAAAGTGAGTTTAGCGTTGTTTCTAACAATCCTATCATATATCTATAAAACACGAAGCAAATTAAAGAATCCAATGAAACCTCTGCTTGCATAAATGCTATTAATTGAATTGTTACTAGAAATGTGTTCACTCTATAACTAAAGACATATATAAAACCGAGAATGTGTGTCTGTCTGTGTATCTCTGTGTCTGTCTGTGTATCTCTGTGTCTGTCTGTGTATCTCTGTGTCTGTCTGTGTATCTCTGTGTCTGTCTGTGTATCTCTGTGTCTGTCTGTGTATCTCTGTATGTGTAAGTGTGCTTCACTGAAATTCGAGAATTACCCAACCGATTTCATTCGAATTTTACACATGCAGTGCAGTGTCATGGATAAAAAAAAACATTTAAACTGTTTGCCTAATGCAAGCCCGGAGGAATCTTTTATCTCTTATACTATATCACTATTACGTGTCAAAAGTGAAAAAAATTACATCACGATTGTAATGTGACAAAATGGTTCTGGGTTCAGTCCCACTACGTGGCACTTTGGGCAAGTGTCTTGTACTATAGCCTCAGGCCCACCAAAGCCTTGTGAGTAGATTTGGTAGACGGAAACTGAAAGAAAACCGTCGTATATATGAATATGTATATATATATATATATATATATATATATATATATATATATATATATATATATATATATATATATATATATATATATATATATATGCATATATATATATATATATATATATATATATATATATATATATATATATATATATATATATATATATGTATGTGTGTGTGTGTGTGTGTGTGTGTGTGTGTGTGTGTGTGTGTGTTTGTCCCCCCAACATCGCTTGACAACCGATGATGCTGTTGTGCTTACGTCCCCGTAACTTAGCGATTCAGAAAAGAAACCGGTAGTATAAGTACTAGGTTTACAAAGATAAGACCTGGGATCGATTTGCCCGACTAAAGGCAGTGCTCCAGCATGGCCGCAGTCAAATGACTGAAACAAGTAAAAGAGTAAAGAGAGTGAGGGTATATATATATATATATATACACACACATACACACACACACACACACACACACACACACATATATATCTATATATATATATATATATATATATATATATATATATTTGTTTTGCAAGATTTTTTATGTCAAATCGTGTGTTGAAACAGATCTTGTTGTACTTGGGGATGGTCATATTGCCAGTTTAGCCAATAAAAACACACGCACTGTATATTTGGTGTTAATATCAGCCATTTTGTATTTTGTGGCTGATATTTAGGAAGGTGAGACACACATAAGAAGGAAGGAAACAAAGGACCACTGATGAGGTCACAGAAGTGTGACGAAAGAACTCTGGCCGAAATAAGATTAAGATTAATGTAATATAAAGCTGAAGCAAATTAACACCAAATATACAGTGCGTGTGTTTTTATTGGCTAAACTGGCAATATGACCATCCCCAAGTACAACAATATATATATATATATATATATATATATATATATATATATATATATATATATATATATATATATATATATATTGCAGAGATGTACTTGCATAGCAAATGACCTGATCTGAGATCGTGTGCTGGAACGAAGAAAATTGGAGCGTGGCAGGTGTTTATAAGGCATTTAAGAAACACACAAAAACCGTTAGATTCACTTCAACATTTAAATTTAATTTGCCAAAATATTTTCGTCGCTCTGAGACAGTCACCTTTTCAGTGACAAAATTCCGTGCTACATCATATATATGTGTGTGTGTGTGTGTGTGTGTGTGTGTGTGTGTGTGTGTGTGTGCGTGCGTATGTGTGTGTGCGTGTGTGTGTGTACGTGTGTGTGTGTATGTGTGTGTGTGTGTGTGTGTGTTGAGTTTCCATAGGATATGTGTTCTATAAATGCGCATACCACCCTTTAGAAATATATATGCCTGTACATCTATATCTATTTACATATATATACATCTGTATATGCATATATGTATATGCATAAATGTGTAATGGTGTCTGTCTGTGTGTGTGTTTGGGGTTACTCTAACTCCTGCCACACCGTCCAACCGCTTTTAATAGTTTTTGGCACATATGTAGATCACATGCCCTGAAGTACAAATAAGGCTGGAAATGTTTGAAAACTCGATACCTAGTTGGCATCGATTTTTGTGAGCTTAATCAGGCGTTTGAATGGAAATACCCATCCTCATGTTATTTTCCCTGCAGATTTTGCATGTTTTGTCTGATTGTGATGCAAATCGATGAATGAGCGAGGCTCATAGCAGTGTGTTGGTTTCAGCATATGGTAAAACATCCATAATTGGGCGTGAGCATGAATTTTATAAACTCAGTAAGCTTTTGCGTGCAAATATCCATAAGGATTCTATTTCTGGCGGTAACTTGTATATTTTTATCCGATTTTAATGAAATCTAAGATGTAAGTAAATTTTATGGTGTGGGAGAGGGTAAAGTTGTGTATTTAATTCGAAAGGACTGGAAAAGGGCACACATGCAAATAAGCATTTCCTTAGAGAAACTCTTATCGATTTTGTAGAAATTTTACACGTAATTACAGTTGATGTCCATCAGTTGATGCCAACATGAAAAGTTGTGAAGAAATCGATAATTGCGCGTGAGCGGGGATTTGAAAAATCAATACGCATTTTTTGTATGCAATTACCCATAGAATTAATATTTTATGCTGTAACCTTTACAGAATTCACACTTAGGTAAAGTTTATGATCAGAGTCATGAAGTAGAATTAAAATGAAACTGATGAAAGTCACAAATCGTGAAAATTCATTCACAGTAAAATAATGATCAGATTTTGAAGAAAATTGACCTATGTGTAAACTTAAGCACTTCGACATATGGAACATCGATTATTCATATAATGTATTAGGATTTAAAAGTCAATGGGATATCTTCATATAAATGGTCACATGGATTCTATTCTATGGCATAACCTTAGTATTTTTCTTTGGATTTTACTGAAATTGGACACGCTGATCAATTTTGTACAGAGGGTGGCATTAAGGGGACAAGATGAAACAAATATCACACTCAAAATAGGTTAACTGCAATTTCAGACGGTCCAGTGTGTAGGAGTTTCTCGAAACCGTTAATCGTGTAAAATCCCTGCCGAACAAGATATAACATTTTAAAGGGTAATAGTTTGCACGGGGAACGTAGATTTCAATAAAGGTCAGAGATGGGCTTAACGTCAACACGGAGAACACGAGCAATGCCGGGCCCAACAGCTAGTATACACACAAATGAGTAAATATATATATATATATACTTTTATATAAATGCTTATATACATTTACATCTATACATGTATTAATATATATCTATATATATACATATATATACATAGATATATATGTACACATATATACAGGCATACATATATTTATACATATAATATACATACATATATACATATGCCTGTATACATATATATATATATATATATATATATATATATATATATATATATACATCCGTATATGACTTCATACACGCCAGCTCAATTTGACTCGTTCTCAGTCGAAGGACAGCTGTTGCTATATTCTTATTGTTTATATTTGTAATTGTGTACCATGTTCTCCGTTTTTTTTTTGTATTTGTTGCTGTACACATTCGCCATCTTTCTTTACAAAAGATCTAATGTTCTTAGCTTATATTTTTTTGAGGGGAAACCAGATCGAACTCTCTCAAGTGTAACTGTCCGAAATAGTAAGGACTTCTGGTATCTTGACCGAGGATAGCAGGCCACGAATGATCCGTCTGTTTTTGCCGGTCTTTCTAATTTTTGTTTTTCCTTTCCACCTTTGTGTCATCTATTTGTCCGAATATTTTATTGTCCTCTATTTATATATACATATAGCGGCGTGCGTGCACACTTGTGCTCATGTATATATACATGCATATATGTTTACATGCATACATACATATATGTATATATATATATATATATATATATATGTGTATATATATATATATATATATATATATGTGTGTGTGTGTGTGTGTGTGTGTGTGTGTGTGTGTGTGTGTATATATGTGTGTGTGTGCTTGTATGTGTATGTATATATATATATACATACATGTATATATGCATGTATATATAAATATACATATATCCCAAAATGAGTTCAAATGAATATATAATCCTGGTAGTTACCGTGTTTCTTCTTAAATCCGATTTTTATGCGGGTTAACCACAAGGGAATTTTAGTTATAGACGCGGACAATATTCGATCCGTACCGGTGTTGGCGATAACTATTCACAAACTGTAGCTCTTCAGTTGAGTGCCTGTCAAGAGTGATAATATATCTGTTGTGGGCGGTTTGGATGCCTTAAAAGGGAAGAGGAGACTGAGGATTTGTATGGTGTAGGCCGAATTGGTTTCATGTTAAGTAGCTCATCTCATGTTCCTCGAACATAATAGTTTTAGTTGTAATGTTGAGTACTCTGTTGATAAGGACCGGAAAATAGGCGACCAATTGGAGGAATGCTAATAGGGCCGGTGAAGTCGGAAACCAGAGGCCGAAACAACCATATCAGATGGGTAGAATTGTCTGTGGCCATTTGGTGTCATGAAACTAGACGTTTTACATCTCGTTAGTGGCTCGTTGATTTCAGTCTTCGAAGATAAGGATGTCTTTCTTGGAGATGACCTGTACATGGTGGATTGATGATCGCAGGTCCGAGTCAGAAAGCGTGAAGTTCATTGTGTCGTAATGGAGGTTCAAGACTTCACACTTGGACAAGTCAATGTCGAGGCTGATCCTCAGCAGAGCAGGAGCAACTGATTGGAATCGTGGTAGACTATGTCCGGGTCAACCCATCATCGCAACATCCAGTTAACGCACGTTAAGAAGTTTTGTGATGTTTAGAAGTGTTGTGATGTTTACCCTGCGAGTACTGGACACATATCTTGAATGATCGTCAAAGATCATGTGACAAAAACGCTCAAATCTTCTGGCGGCGACCAGTCGCTCGGAGCTTTCCCCAGCCGTGCATCATTTTCCTATTTATTGGAGTACCTGCCTTACTGATCTCCAAACAACCTCTTCACTGCGGGCAAATGTCATATCATATTCGACCGATGTTTAACGGGACTATCCATCGGACCTCCTCTTCTTCGATCTTGGGTGGGCAGTATTGCTCGAATCATCATAGTTCCTTTCATCGTCTGGTACATGGACGATAAGCATTATGCTCAGTTACAATATATAAAATTAAAACTTATAGTGGACATGTGACTAAAAACTGAACATGTTTTAATATTTGTCCCAATTGTTGTTGTTGTTGTTGTTGTTGTTGTTGTTGTTGTTGTTGTTCTTCTTCTTCTTCTTCTTCTTCTTCTTCTTCTTCTTCTTCTTCTTCTTCTTCTTCTTCTGTTGCTGCAATTTAAATATTATTTGGAATTTTGAATTTATAAATTCCAAGCCGGTATCAGGAACTGAGGAATATAATTTATGAAAAGATTATGCTAGGAACATAATTATTCGACTGTGGCCTGCTTGCATTTGAGAATTAATGAAACCTCCACGTATTTAGTTTTAATTCGAAGTTGAATATATATATTTCAAATGTCAAAATAGCTATATTTTATTAATTACCTAAATTTGAAATTGCATACGTTACAACAGGTAATAATGTTTGACTCCTGGCGCACAAAATGCCCAGTTTATTTAAATAATCTACACGCATTTGTGTTGTGCAATATATTGTAATATAAACTGTTATTATTAACTTACATTTCAAATGTTAAGCAACGACATTTAATTAATTCCAGAGCATACTGGTAATTGAAAATGGTTGATGAAATTTCACAATTATGCATGGAATATTATAAATATCAATGAATAATGAATGTATCACTTTCTATATTATTAACTAGCCACAAAGAAATATTATTAGCGATCCTGGCCAAATTAACTGTTACAATTAAATATTAGCAGCAAAACAGACAATTATTATTGTAGTGTGTAATTGAATAATTTTATATTCATCTCTATATATCGGTAATCTTTCATATTCTCACACCGAACAGAACACTACTGCATAAATAATATATGAATAGTCTTTTATGCATTAATTTACCTCTCTCTCTTTCTATCTCGTCGATTATAATGTTACTGGAAACATTCAACAGATTATTAATATATGTAGCACGAGGCTCTTTATTTCAGTTCTTTAATTCACAGAACGTACTGAGTTCAAAGTCGCCAAGGCAATTTTCCAATTTGTCTCCCTGCTACAGTTTATAATGGATTTGAGTTGCAAGCAAACATGAAACACGAATAATTTGTCTTAGGATATGCCGGATTGGTTCATTCTATGTTGACTTATTAAGAGGATTAGTAACCTCAAACCAGTGCGATGTATTTATTATGTATCACACTTTTATCAAAGATAATAACTTTTTCGAATAAGAATCCAAATCTTTAATTCTTTAAGGTTACAGTACTTTCTTACTTATAAATAGAAGCACCTGTCCATATATCACAGAACCATAATTACTACATTAGCTATCCGTTGTTGCCTAGGAGTACCAGAATAAATCACTATACAAAATGACTGGGCAAACGAAATGATTGCTAATGCTCTCAAGTAAAACAACTTAGAGAACGACGTTAACTCACGTAGTATCTCACTCAGTTCACCGACAAACAATTGTTTTTATTTGACGTTTTCATAGGATGAAATCAGCATTCAACATCAAACTCAAGATAATTAATCAGGTGTTAGAAATCTTCAATGTTGCATCGACCATATGTGTTACAATCGAAGGTGTCATTTAATGGAATGTCATTTTATAGAAATTTCACAGGAGTTAGAATAGATTGCCTTATGCAGACATCACGTTCTCATCGCTCCTAAGTTTATGGAATATTCCAGAAATAAAAAGTTAACCTCGTAAATCAGTTCCGTATAAATTTCAAGAATAATGTCATAATTGACAACTTTTCACCATCGTACATGCATAGATAGATCTTGACGATTTATTTGACACATTTCTCCCATTTAGAATGCAATGATCATGTGAATGGCATAGCATCATACAATTAGAACAGTCATATATGCACATTGCTGCAATCAGATCCATAGTAGTGTAATTCTTCACTGAAGATTTCGGTCAGAAATTTTACCTCAAAACTGCTTGTAGAGTGTGCTGAGATGTCGAGTGACTATGTGCTGACGAAGAACATGAAAAGTTACAAAATAAGCATTTATATCAAACTAACCAGCGTTATCCTAAACAGGCAAAAGTAGAATGATGTAAAAATCTTGTACGTAAACAGAGAGGAATGGAACTTAGGTGAAACAAAATTGATAATTGTTAAAACAGTTTTGGAATTGCATCGAATCATGGATGCATTATATTGAGATATAAGATATATTCATATATATATATATATATATATATATATATATATATATATATATATATATATACATGTGTGTGTAAGTGTGTGTAATCTATTTTCGTATTTGTCGGCTTCGATAAGGCTCAGATATCCACATTTTGTTACAGGTAACCGGTGTAACTCCTGATATATATCGTTGCTAGATCGACAGTTGTATCGATGTGATTTCACTCTCCTGCGAATAGTTGAAGTCTCCCTCTTTTTCATCACACCTGATTTCCCGCTCGGAGATTTTCCCGATCTGTTTCGAACACTTTCGTCGGTTGGTATCAATAACTTCGCTATAAACACCCCACCCCCATTGAAAGCCTCATAATCCTATTCCTACACACCACACTGTGTATCCACTGTAACCACACCACAAGGTGCATCCAGAAATCTCAGTTTCAACAACTCTTTCGGTTTTGTAGTGAAAATTGTGACTTCGAAACACCGTTCCAACTCATGAACAAAACTTCAGCAAATAGGTATACACCCCACCATTGTCGAAACAGCCCTCGCTCGTACCCGTAACTCATCTGCCTCTGACACTGACTCATCCTTAGCTACCATCCCACCTCCTACCAATTCATAGCACCATTTTACGTACTTTCTGCAAACACCTATGGGACATCGTCCCATTTGTTTCTCTTCTCATATTTCCATACAGTTCATATGCTGAAAGGTTAAAGAACGCCACCCATTTTTCCTGAACGTGAAATTGATATACAGAAACCTCTTGACAATCGCGTGTCTTACGTTCCAAAACCCCTCACAATAGGTGAAAATCTACGAAGTAGAAAAAAGTACTGTACTTTGTATTATATTTTATAATTATTATAATTTGAACATATTTATTTTATTATAAATGCAAAATAACGCCACGGAGGAATCGACGTAAGCTTAAAAAATAACCAGAGATAGGTGAACCGCGATATGGCGAGGGATTACTGTACCTTTTTTTAAATTTTGTTTTAATGGTTGTTTTTATTTTTCTACCATATATATTTGAATGGGAGTGCGTATTTACGTATATATCAATTTCAAAGGTAATTAATTCAATACTTCGTATTTCATTTGCTTAGTATGTTCGAAAGTTGCATTCAGTAAAATTTTAATATTAATGAATCGGACTTGGCAAATCAATTTTTTCATAGGTGCTAAAAATTACAAACCATATATACAATAATTTATATGCATATATTTTAAATTAAAATTTTTCGTCAGTGACGACAGTTAAAATCTGCAAAGCATAATACTCTACCTCTGGTATTTGAGTACTCTTTTTTCCACCTTGTTGCGCATTTTATGTTCCTACTCCGGTATATATATATATATATATATATATATATATATATAATTGAAAACCAAGAGGAGAGGAGAGATTTAATTATGAGATAATTTGGTATCTGCCTGGATAATTTATCCCTTGTACACACACACACACACACACACACACACACACACGCACGCACGCACACGCACACACACACACACACATGCATATATCTGATGACCTCTCTCGTCGTTAGATAATGCATGGGGGTTCCACAATTTCTCACCGAAGAAACACACAGATGATATGTTTATAGTTAAAAATGTTTGTGTACATATAAGCTCACTCTATCCATAAAATCGACATTCTCTGTACAGGTGCACTATGTGTCACAGGTCAGATGATGAAATGATCGCAGAGCAACGTGAAACGCAGTGCTTTGCTCAAGAACACAACGCAATGCCCGGTCTGGGAATCGAACCTACGATCTCACAATCATGTGTGCAACACCTTATCCACTGAACTATGTCCCATGAGATAAATGCATATATATATGTGTACGTGCGTGAGTGTTTGTGTGCATGTATTTACGTCTGTTGCGCCAGTGTTTGACAACGGGGGCATCAGTTTGTTTACGTCACGTAATTTAGTGCTTCTCTTAAGGAAACTCACAGAATAAACACCGTATTTAAATAAATACGGACATAGATTGCATCACCGAAATACTTGAAGCTGCTCCCACTGCATGACCACCGTAAAAGAGTTAGATAATTAAAAACATGTAAAAGAGTTAGATAATTAAAAAGAATTATACCGTAGGTCTCATTGTGGGGAATCCTTTTATTTCATATGTTAATGCAATATAAATAGGAAAAATATATTTATTTAAATGGATACAAATATAAGCCTTATATATTTCTATCGTCCCACTGAGTATGGATGTAAAAAGAACATATACTAAAAGAAGATTTGAACTGTAAAATCAAAGATGCGAAAGTGAATACAATGCATCGTTTAATAAATGTAAAAGATCATTAATTCAAGCATCTCTAATGACATATGAGCAAATAATATTGATTGATTTAATCACCAAGCCATTCCCCCAAACGATGGAAATTCAGTGTAATATGCAGTGTGTATGATATGAAGGCAAGGCTTCAAAGTTGATTGCAGAAGTAATATGACGTAACTTAAAACCATGAATCTCAGCGCTAGAATTTTGCAACCAGTCACACATACTAATTCAGGGATAAAAATAAATTTGCGAAGTCTGGCACGTTCTATGAATATAAATGATGTTACGTATACATATATTTCATCACAAAACTACGTATTGTGTGGAGTTTGTTTGAAAACGTGCAGATTATTGTCGCCTCTATACACAAGAGGAAATTATATATTTTTCTATGAAACACTTTCTCTGGACGGTCTAATACTCTTACGTATACAACTATTATGAATACCAATGTCTGCACAGATATCATAACTTCCTTGATCAATTGTAATAGATCAACTACTACTACTACTACTACACAATTCTTCTCTATTTCAGATATTTAGAAGGGCATCAAACGGCCCTTCAAAGAATAATTAACAATTATTACACACACACACACACACACACACACACACACACACACAAACAAACACACACACACACGCGCACACACACACACGCGCACACACATACATTTGTGTGTGTGTTTGTATAATATATATAGTATCATTATTAAGCAACTCACTAACAGCAACTACTACTACTACTACTACTACTACTACTACTACTACTACTACTACTATTACTACATCTGTTTCTGCCATTGTTAGTGCTATTACTACTACGGCAGCGAGAACAAAATATACAATGTGTGAGGATTTCGTCAAAGATGAGAGAACCAAAGAAGGAACACATGAGAACAAGTATTGCATTATCATGATTGTAGTCTTCAGATGAATGTAGTCTTCAAATCTACAGATGCTCGTTTATAAGCATTCCAGTAGCCTTAACATCTCTTTCCTTTCCAAGACGAACTATAAAAAGTCGATAGTGCAGTAACGAGTTTCTTTTTGCCAATCTTTTCAAATTCGTCCAACATGCAACATATTTCGCCATGATAGTTTGACTCGCCTTCCTAAATTTAGGCGGCGATTCTTAAGATGCGCTACATGCAACAACAGAACACCCCATTGCTCTACAAATCATTGAATGCATCTCTGTTAGTTTCGCCTGGCGACATCTCGTTGACTGCTGCAGTTATTTTGATCCAACAATCTGATGCTGTAGTTCCCATTGTTTTGGAGGTGGCAAGGATAAGTTTACTTCTTTGTTTTGTTTTTCTTAGTTCCATTATACTGACCGTCTTGACCGGTTCATTATTTACATTATTTACATTCGACAGATATTTGTTCTAATATTGTTTGTTATCAACACAAATTTTCGGTTGATATACCCTCCAGGTCGGCTTGCGGTATACGGATGTCCTGAATCCATATTTTATATGCTTTAAATCCATACTTTAAAGCCGACTTTTACTAAAACCATACTTGAAAGCCGTACTTTACTGGAAGATACCTCAACTTCAATTTCCACCATCCATACAGCGTAAAGGGAGGGATTGCTCCAATTATGAAGAAGAGAGAGGATGAGGCCAATAAACTGTCCACAGTCTGTCTACCCTATGTGAAAGGTCTCTCCGAAAGATGCAAAACATATGCGGTCCATATGACATCAGGACAGTATTCAAGTGTCATACACCATTTCGCAAATATCTCCTTCGAGTAAAATCACCAATAGCAGAGAATATGACCAAAGACTGCGTGTACCCCATTCCATGCAGCTGTGGTAGGCTATAAAAAAGCGAAACATATTGCCCCCTCAAAATAAGGGTTGACGGGATAAATCGGGTATAGCTGATCATGTATGGAAAAATGAAGACCACCTCCCTGTGTGAGATGAAGTTAAAATAATAGACAGAGAACACCACTGGGAAATATGAAAACTAAAAAAGCAGCGCATATGCTAGGACACAAAAACCTCCTAAGCAAACCGAGTGCAGATATAAGCAGCATATGGGAACCGGTACTAAGGAAGGATAGGAAAATATTAGATTTATAAGTCCTAAAATTCAGTCCATAATTGCCCACGAGCATATGGCGTAGCAGTTAGGAGCCCGGGCTATGAACCCCAAGATTTCGAGTTCGATTCCAAGCAGTTACCTGAACAATAATGATAATATCAGCGAATGTAAATAATGTACTTTATTCCTCATCTCTTAAATATAGGACCGTATTTGAATGGTTGTATTCCATTACCGATTAAGCATAATGGGTAATTCCTGACAAGGAATTTATTCGTAAATGCCTAGTTTTATATCACTGATATTTGCATCGAATATTATTGTATATATATTTTTTTATCTTGGTTATTAGAGCACTAACCTGATATTTGTGACATAACTGACATTTTTTTTAAGGACGTCTAAAACGAGGAGTTCTCCATTGACAATTGAATCGCCTATTTTTAATTATTCAATTGATGAGTGTTTCAAGTTATTTTAGTTTGTCAATTCCAAAAGATGAAAAAATTATCGAGGTAACTTTTCCACTGTTCTTATTTTCTGGAATAAAATTTTCTCCGCCTCTCATAATTCAATATATGCGACAACGGAGTTCAACTGCAAAATTATCCAACCAAATTGCATTGGCTTCTGATTAATGAAAGACATGTGCAACATCATTCCACCGAATCCAGGACATTCCTCGGCAGCTATTCTTTATTCAGATTAAACATTGTTCTTTTTATATATTTGTATATATTTATATATTTGAATATTTACACAAAATATATACTTTTAACATTAATAATTTTGAATATTTACAAAACATATTTAATTGCAATACTTTTAAGCAGTTCTATGATTTATATGAAATACGTACTTATTTTTTACGACATGATTAATTGCAGTAACACCTTGGAAAGTATTCATTGATAGAAGAATTTTTTTCAATCAGTTATAGGTGTTTAATACGGAAGAAGGGATAAATATGGCGGCATTAGAATCGTTATATTGTCATTTAAAAAGTACTTGTATAATGAAAAGAAATCTAAGTATGGAATAAAATAAACAGCTTCAGAAATACATTAAATAATAAACAGATTAGCTGAGAGATTATCATTTACATTCCTTCTATATAAATAAGCTGTACAAAATTATTGTTTAAATATTGATGCTCTATTTGGTTGAATAAAAGTCTTACTATACCCAAATAACCCAAATAAAAGCGCATATTGAAATATGCAAATTACTTTTACTTATTATAATAATATATATGGATATATATTATATACCTTTATATATTTACACGCACACACAAAAAGACACAAATATATGAATGTATATGTATATGTATATATATATATATACATATATATATATATATATATATATATATATATATATATATATATATATATATATATATATTCATATATTATTTACTGTATATCTCCATACATTATACTATATATATATGTATGTATATATACGTATATATATATATATATATATATATATATATATATATATATATATATATATATGTGTATATATATATATATATATATATATATATATATATATATATACACATATATATATGTATATATATATATATATATATATATATATATATATATACATATATATATGTATATATATATATATATATATATATATATATATATATATATATATATATATATATATATATATATATATATATATATATATATATATATATATATATATATATATATATTATTTACTGTCACAAATCGTTACTTCAAACGGTTACTCAGACAAAATCTCAATATATATATGAAAGGAAATTATACTTTATCGTATACCACTGATACAATAATTTCATTCTAAAGTGTTCGATGTAAGCGTTATAGTGTTCATTTACAAGACGATCTTGATAAATCATTGTGTAATCTGTTTTCCATTAATTCCTTAAATCAGGAAAGACAAGAAGAAATAAAAGCTATGATATATTTGATGGAATTCAAACAAAATATGTTTACCAAAACATCTGCATTTGCATTACTGCTTGATAAATGATATAAATTTCCTTTTAGCGGTTGGCACTTGCTAGGTGATATAGCATTTTTCTAGAGAGGAATGAAGCACCCAATGATATGACAATGACAACTTAATTCTTCATTTGCATTTATTCTCAATTTTCACAACAGACTATACCGACAAAAACATGAAAATAATTGTGAAATATTTGTCAAGAAGAACAATATCATATGGGGCAAATTTTCAACATTCTCTTAATGGATAGCATCACTTGATTTAAAACATATCAAGTTTAATGGCTTTATACATTCTTCATTCTCTAGTTAATGATTAAACATTTGCAAATTACAATCGATTCATCTCATTAGTAAACCAAAACACAAAACAGCTTCTTTATAGTGAAGAATCAAGTAGACAATGAATACACATAAAAGCACAAACACACATACACAGGCGTACCCGCACACACACACACACTCACGTGCGCAACCACACACGCACACGCACGGGTGTGCAGAAGCCTTGATAAACGAATTGATATATGGGCATAGCTGTATATATGTAAGTCATTCCCATTTGCATCACTCTTTGTATCTCATTTCCAATATCCTTAAAACAATTGCGAAATTTGACATCACGTATTGACATCGTATATCGTATAGCTCTCACGTATTCTCATGTTTAAATCTGCAGCTAAGCAGATCAAAAGTAAGTAGACCTTACAACAATGTCGTTTCCTTCTAATTCACATCAGACCTAGTACTAAGAGCTTTACCTCATAAGGAAAATCTACCAGTTATTTACAAGTGTATAGGTACATTTACAAAAACATACGAGAATATCACCTCAAATTCTTTCACTTTCCAAAATTCTACATCCAACCATTTGTTTACAGGCAGTTTATTTACAGTGAAAGATCTGGTTGTGAACTATCAATTACATTCAAATCGTGTGGTGTGATGCTAGCGGCTACAGACAGGAAGCGTGTCAGACCTCTCTCTGAACAGAGATGTATCACATTTGAAAACTCACTAGAATAATTTAAGTGTACCTATTTGTTATTACTATCATAGTCAGTTGGTGATTAAGTTCTCAATATCACTGTATTATTGAAAAACATCTACCAACGAATATCACAATTATTCTCTATTTCAGATATTTAGAAGGGCATCAAACGGCCCTTCAAAGAATAATTAACAATTATTACACACACACACACACACACACACACACACACACACATACACACACACAAACAAACACACACACACACGCGCACACACATACATTTGTGTGTGTGTTTGTATAATATATATAGTATTATTATTAAGCAACTCACTAACAGCAACATATTTGTTAATGCAGATTCTGGAATGGTTTAAATTGACAGGTTGCGAGATGGTTATTTCATTATTAAGAACAATATTTCCAACCACATGAAAATATATATCATATTGCTTATTATATTGTTTGCTAGTCAGAAAAGTACAACGATCTTTAGGAACTCAGATGTATAATGACATTCCATCTCAGAAATTCATTAATATACCCTCAACATTTCACTTGTTTTGTACGTCTGGATTGATCGAAATCAGAAAAATATTTTGATAGTAGAGTTTGATACTTTATGCGCTGTAGTGAAACATATATTGAGCTAGATTATAAAATTAATATTTTATTTAATAAATGAATAAATAAGAATATTAAATTTGTTAATATATTTCACAATATAAACGAATTCCACTTTCCTCACACTTATTCTTTTGTAAGTTTTTAATTTTTTTTCTGTACACCTCAATATCAATAAAACATTATTCCAAGTCTTTGTCACCAGAACTGTATTTTCTTATTTTTCTAACAAATATTTAATCAGAGAGTAATATACTAAATGTTCACCTGTTCATGATTTATATCAGTGTTATGCAAACTGTATTGTTTTGCATTTTTTAAAAAAGTTTCTCTTATATCGACTACTTCGCGGAGCCAGAATGTCTCTGAAAGTCAGAAAGCTTCGTGTAGATTTATATATTTTAGTTTCATCATTGTAGATTTCAATATTACCATTAAAAGTAGAACTACTCTTTTTCGTTTCGAATATTATTATTCTAAAACGACTTCATATAACTTTCCCCAAAATTACTTTCAGTAAATATAGCTTTATTAAAAAACATAGGCCATCCTTATTGTATGAATATGAATGTTGCTTCTTATCACAGAGCCTAATAGTTGCGCCGCTGAAATCACCACTTTTTCCCACTCATGCACAATTTTCTCCAAATATTTCGAAGGGAACAAATACATTGTTTTTTTTTTATTTATGCATCACTCATGAAAAGCAGTCCAAATAACGTTTGCGAATACAATGCAAACATGAATAGAATTAGACAGCTGAAAATTTATGATGAACCTTCATTGGAAAATCAAAGCAATGGTATTGTAACATTATACCTCCACAAAGCGGCCCCATCGAAAGATTGCTTTCCTTCCTATCAAATAGGTAACACATAGACCTGGCATTAACGCATCCTTGTTGCATCGCATGTAAGGAAATTCTCTGCATATTCCGTTTGCTTGCTATTTTTTACGCTGTTTCCAAATAATATTTTCTGAGTACTTGCTTTGAAAGTACGTGTTTGAAAAAATAGTGTCCACTGGTTTCCCAATTGGATGTCACTGAGCAGTTGCTGTTAACGATTACTTCTATCAGTCCCTAATTTATTGCAAGTTAACTTGGAAGTAATGGACACACTAAACCCTACCGTACACTGCAGGTATTGTACAACATACAGTTAACATCCTTGAAGTAAGCAAATGTAAAATAGTACACACCAGCCTATATTGCGAAAACTATAACCAGGAAGACCAGACTGTTATCTACCCAAATGTCAACTTTAAAGAAACCCGAAATTATACTTGTTACTTCTGAACTAGTAAAACACTGAGCGAGACTAGAAGTTAGTTTCCATTCTTTCTCATGACTACCCTAACACAATCTCAGCGAGCAGAGATGATATTATGCAAGTCACATAATATATAAAATAATCGAAATGATCGACAAAATTGTGTTAAGATTGGACAATGTGGCTTTTAGGTCAGCGAGAAGCCTTAGAGCGCTGCCAGTGTCAGTGCCGTGATCTTTATTTCCCTGAACCTTTGTGTCTATTCGAATATGCAAAGATTTTCCGAATAGTGACTTCACAAAACGAATTCCAAAACTGTTAAGACTGCTATAAATGTTATTCTCATAATCGCACTAAAGAACTGTGTACCACAGAACGGAAGCACTTGTCGCCCTTGGTATTTTGAATCTGTGTTCAGTGTCTCTATTTCCACAAATACATCCGATGAGACGTCTTATAAATCGCAATACCAACGTGATATAGACCTACCTGCAAGTAATATGAAGATTATTGCACGCGTGCGCACACACATGCACACACGCAGACACGCACACACAAACAAACACAACATACACAAATAATGGAAGCATATTTCTAAATGCTACAAAATTCTCAAATAGGAACATTGCGTTAGAAATATTTTATTTGCGGGAGGTATAGAGGTGCCTGCAGCAAATATTTAGGCAAATATGGTCAGATGCTGCAAACATGTAAATGAAAGTTAATTTTTCTTAGATGTGTAAATTACATAAGGAATTCATATGATCAATTAAACTTCGAGTGATCCAATCTCTAAAATATTAGCTACCCCATCAAGCTTTATTGAACGACACTTCGGCGCGAGCATTTGTTAATTTTGTAATTAGTGGCAAACAAATCCAGGCACTTTATAGTAATGCAATTACTGACAATATCAATAATAGCGGTATTTTCAAGCATAATATTTTAGCCGTTAATTTCGTGTGCCTCAGTTTCTTATTGTTATATTTCTCTTGTTTACTTACAAAGAATAGAGTAATAATCCGGATAGGTGTGTTGTCTGTGGTTCAATATACTTCTCTCGTTTTGGCGGCGAGCTGGCAGAAACGTTAGCACGCCGGGCGAAATGCTTTGCAGTATTTCGTCTGTTTTTACGTCTTTAAGTTCTGAGTTCATGCTCCGTCGAGGTCGACTTTTCCTTTCATCCTTTCGGGGTCCGATAAATTAAGGACCAGTTGCGTATTGGGATCGATCTAATCGACTAGCTCCCTACCCCAAAATTCGGGCTTTGTGCCTAGAGTAGGAACGAGTATATTTCTCTCGTTTACTAGCAAAGAAGAAAACACAGTGGTACTCTAGATAGGTGTGAAGTCTGTTTATTCCAACTGTAAAACTCAAGACTGTAATGATAACGTAAACCAAAAATCAAGACGCCTTGTAAACGTTCTCCCGAATTCCAGAAGTTTGAATTCTACTGGCTAGCGGTCTCCATAATACTTATGTCGAGCAGAGAAGATTGTTGGCAAATTATGGGAATATATCTAGTTCACATTTGATATGCCGAAATCGCCGAAATAATTTAGAAAACAGTATTACTTAATCAATGAAGGCAGTAACCTACACGCCTTTGATGTGGTTTTCATTGATGAAAGCAATATCTTTCCTTAGTACTTAGTATCACTTTCTACGTAAGTATAAGAACGGCAGTTCCTTTCCCTTCAACGATTTACAGGTAAAATATAAGTGATAGAAGAACAAATACAATATGACATTTTTCTTGTATTTCTATGAATATAGTTCAAGTGTTGTTCACTCAACTGTAGCATATGTACAGTTTGTGCTGGTGTCAATGAATTTACAGTAATTTACATTTTACATTCAGTACTTGAAATATATACATATTGCATATATACATACATACATTTACGAAACAGCAACCCACATGTACTTTCAAGTTTCTTTCTTTAGGAAAAAGAATGAAAGGCAAAATCAACCATGAATTGAACGCAGAAAATAAAGACAGACGAAATGCTGCCAAGTGATCTCTCCGGCGTGGTAACGATTCCACCAGTTCACCACCTTAAATTTACAATAATCTAGCGAACAAAATACATTCAATTTTGATAGATTTTTAGCATGGAAGGCAGATGTTTTTGTTAACATATTGTTGCACTGTTGTCGCAGTTCCACTGTTATCTTGAACCTGATTATATATTTCATATTCCTAGGGATTAATTTAATTTCCGTTGCCCAGTTATGAGAAAATAATGAAAATGTCTTCTCTTAAACACCATAAAGATCGTAATAATTTTACGATAACCAGACTGAACAGTTGAAATATCTCCTTTTTTTTTAAATTCTACGATCAACGCATCCTGAATTACCGAGGGTAACGAACGCTACACACTTTTTCGACTATTGCTCTAACCTGGGGAATTGAAATACATAATGCTGACATATAACTCAAAAAATAGAATGAATAACAAAAACATTAAATTATTGACTAGATATGTAGCATCGAAACATTTGATTTTAGCATAAAATTACGAATAGAAAACTTTGATATATGACACTAAAATATGGAATAGAAACGGTGCAGCATAATATAAAAAATATTATAGAGACACTGCAAGATGATATTGTACTGTAATATACAGATACAATGTGATAGATTATAGCAACGCAGAATGGGAACATTTAACTATACAATAGAAATGCTTAGAAAAACTTGGAACAGTCAATATCAATATTGAACTACACTGCAGAAATATGTAATAGAAACTGAATACTGAAAATCAGCACTATGATATTATAAGATTATGAAGAAATATGGAACATAGCTATTTGGGGAAATAAAAGTGGTTTTATATTCTCAGAATTCATTTCAATTAGCGTATGTACAGTAGATATTTTTTGTTGCAAATATATTTTTATATTGAAAGTGTAAATATGCTTTTCGTATAAAAATGGAGGTGAGAGGCACGGCTGTCATGATAATCGTTATTGTGGAACGTTTAATCTGACATCAACTTTGAAAATTGTGCATGTCAAATCGAAAATATGACTTCTCTTAATGGGTCTTGGAGAGATATGTAGGTGTTATAACGAAAGCGGCAGTAATGACGTGTTGCAGCAAAGAAATGATGCAAAAATGAACCCTAGTAAAAACAACTGCTATAAAAAGAAACTACATAAACAGCACCGCTAGTTGCGATTACAACAAGTAAATAAATATAACAAGAAAAATTAATGCATTGGGAAGTACAAGTCTTAACATTCTCCATATAAAGAAAAGAATGATTGATATTGACATTGAAGATCATATATTGAAATCCTCGTCATCAGCAAAAACGGCAAATCAATATCAAAAACTATGAGGAAGGACAAACGCTACGTCAAGAGGGGAAAGAAGAAATTCTCGTGGTAAACATCAACAATAGCAAAATATTTTCTAACGCAGTCACTAAATCATCTAAAATTGCGTAGGGTGTCTTCTATTACAGAGACAAAGAAGGTGAATTCTAGAAAGTGATAAAAAGCTAAAGGAAGTTTCATTTATGCATGTCTCTCGCAGGAAAATTCCTTGAATCCAACCTGTATAAGAAACCCCACGGTCCATAATGTGATGTAATTTTAAAATGTTGGCACCTGCTTCAAATGGAAAACATTGAAACCGTCGTGCTAGTAGAGAGGATAAAACCATAATGCTTGCATTGCAATAATATCAACACTCCCCTCCTTCGTAAGTGCATACTGAACATTAATTCCTGCCGTTGGGGTCAGGAATCATTTAGTATATTTCTCTCACGTTTCCGATCATTACCACTGAAATGTTTCCAACGATTTTGCAATAACAGTTGTTTAAAATTCTTTGATTTACTGAAAAACAATATTAAGATGCCTCTTCCGAATCCTGTGCGTATTTTAAGAAGTAGTGCAGCAAAATATTCTTTCTGAGTTTTGGTATATATTATAACCAAACTTGAACCAGATCTGATGAGTAAGAAGAGTATGCAATTCGTGTTGAACGGGAGAACTTAGCCATATACGTAAGAAATTTAAGTCCTTATTGTGATGATAAATTTAAGTAATATTGACGTTTCTGATGGTATGAGAAATGTTAAATAAAAGCCAAAATTAAATGATATATCATCATTCGTGTAACATACAAATTAATTAATTTCCTTGAAGGCACATATTTGGCAGATACTTTGAATCATTATAACAAAATATAATTAGGAAAGTATTGGATTTAATTTGTGCGTTGAGACATTTGTACTAGACTGTATAATGTATATATATAATACTATAATACATTGTATATTATACATCATAAATTAAATATGTAAGAAAAATTACTTTGAATATCTATAGTGAATGAATATACATATGAAGTACATATTACTCGCTAGAGTCTTCTGCAAGAAGCTTGATATGTACATGTTATATGAGAAATAGTAATTGTCCAAAAAATCATAAATAAAATGAAAAAACAAATCAGGCAATATAGCGTGGAGTTTGAGATATATAACTCTATGAAATAAAATAAAATATAAATGAATAGATGTATGTACGAATGAATACATGAACACCTGAATGTCGCACATTCATCCTTTCAAATATTTTATTGAAAATAAGTGAGAGTTATGCTTGAGTAAACAGATATGTTTAGAAAATAATTTCTATTTCTGAGGAACTCTATGACGGCAAATCTCGTAGTGTAAAGAAAAGAATTCAAAGGAAAGGGTTTTGAAGAATACTGATGAAAGAATCAGATGGAATATGCATTGAATATTGCATCTGGCGTTTGGGAATATATTGACACTAGATATTTTATATTCTATTTCGTAATATATATATGTATAGTAATATTTTTGAAAATGCGGATTTTGAAAGTAGGGTGTTTTTTTCCTCAAATAATAATTTCTTATGGCTTCATAAAGCCATAAATTTACATGCGTGTTGTATATTAGAATTAAGTAACCGTAGTGTACACTCAGTAATTCTTTGTTCTTTTTTCTCTTATCTATATTATCGAGGTGGCAAGTATGAAATCTCCTAGGTATTTCCACGGTGAACAAATACATGTATTATATTGAAGCTGTCCAAACCTATCCCTATTTCGCCTTCTATGTTATTACTAAGGTATCCGTTTTGGCTTTGTCGCAATGATAAACATTTCTACAAACTCTACAGTCTATTCACTATGTCTACATATTTGACAGTCGATCAGCAGCATATTTGAGCCCGAAACATATGACATGCCTAAATATATTTGATAGGCACTCTATCGAATCAGCAGCACTCCGTGCATCTGAACCTATAACAAATAATATCTTTTACATTTTTTTAAACCGTGGTATGTTTGGAACTCCAGTTAGCAGAGAATTAAACGATGTGACGACTCTACAGGTTACTACTGCTGTACGATTTATGAAGCCGGCATGTAAAAGAAATGACTGTGCGAAATTTAAATATCCAAGATTTATTGGATATGACATTCGACTGCACTCTTTCATCCCAACATAGTGATTTTTACTTTCATGATATATGGATACATTGATTGCATCAGTTCAATATATCACTTGCATTAATATCATCGAGCCAAGAAAAATGAAAGGGAAATTATATTGAAGTAGAATTTGAATCCAGAATCAAAGGAATTACTCTAACGACATTCGTATTACCCACCGTCAAATAGTAAGTACATGAAAGCAAATGCGAAAAGCTAAAGAAAACTAGGCGTCCAGGATGCATGGAGAAATGCCGCATAGGTGTACACGCACATAAGTTCGAATGTATATTTCCTTGGCACAATTTTGCTGCGTAGCAATGCAGAAGTATACAACATGTATGCAATGGGAAAGCAAAATGTTAGATGAAGGGAAGACAATAGATATGATTAAAGAGATGAGATAAAATATGAATAGCGTGTGCATTTATTCATTGCAGAAATACGTTACAAAGTGATAAATACAAATGCGTAAAATTATAGGAAAGGCCGAGTGAAAGTGAATGAAGAATTGAGATGTTGTTGGAACATTCATATATTACATTTGCCTATCATACCTATCATTTGTAATATTCATTAGCTCATTTATCTAGCAATATATCGATGAAATTAACTACAAAGAGTTTCATCGAAGAAGTCCTGCTTAATAAGAACATCTATTATATGCCTGTTGATAATCCTAAACATATATA
>NC_142935.1:34248003-34255503 GCF_046866305.1 Octopus bimaculoides
TTTTATCGCTGAGTTCATAAAACTTGGTTCTTTTCCTTAATACTATATATATATATATACTAATTAAAGTGTACGCTATTGCAAGTCCCTAACAGCCGATCTTATTGATCGGTTTCGCACTAGGTTTTCAACGGAGAGTTTGGCAACAGTCCGATTATGCAATCATGCCGTATGCAAAGTTGGCAGTTATGAAATGAAATTTCGTCCCACAACTGTTATCTCTGAATAATGCAGGGTGAGATAATCGCTTTTTTTTACCGAACAGTTCGTTGAACCCCTAATGCGAGCTGGTATATGATTGTGTAGACTTCGATTAATATACCTACTCTACTGAGATATATACCATTGCATAATAATAATGGTGATGATAATAATAATAATAATAATAATAATAATAATAATAATAATAATAATAATAATAATAATAATAATAATAATAATAATAATAATAATAATAATAATAAGAGAAGAGCACTGGGCTGAATAACAACATGGATGTGCTACACCGGGCTCCCTATACAAAAACAAATCTAATCCAATAACATCGATGGAATTAAGCAAAAGAACCGGTGGAAGATTTGAAGGAAGCGGTCTTTTAACGAAGATAATTTTTGAAAAAAATATTTTTTATTCTTAAAAAATGAAATTTCACTGCCATACAAAGCACAGGTCCTCCTATGCACGATGTCTCATTGAAACACGTGCGATCACACACGCAAAACCAACACCGGAAAGTTTACAAACTATATAAAAAAGAAATGGAACAAAATAGTAAGTACATAAATTGAATAATTAAGCATACACTCGAACGTGTACACAATGATATATACGTTTTGATACCCATAGAACTACACATGCATCTTAATGTTTACACAACTACGTGAAAATCACAGGACACACTCACGCATACGAAAACACATATCACAAACGAATCAAAACCAAAACGTTTTTTTTTTCTTCTTTATTTATTTTCATTTTGTGAACAAACACAGACAGTGAACCATTCATAAGTTTAAAACGCCACACACGCAAAAAAAAAAAAAAGATACACTATGCCCGGAGATAAATCTATCAACAAAAAAAAATACAGATGAATACCGATCTGCTAGCCTTAAAAAAACTACGCTACGAGCAATGTTTACATGCTGAGAACTCGGTGACGGTGTTGTCTCAAAAAACTGACCCTAAACAGACAAATCCGTCCCCTAACGTCAACGCCAAAGCTCGTCATGCCTCAATGATAACAAAGCAGATCACAAACCAGATTGGTCATCGACCGAATCACAAAGGGCAACTTACGCGAAATAGATCTGCTAGCCTTAAGAAGCTACGTCACGAGAGCTCGGAGATGGTGTTGTCTCAAAAAATTTACCCTAAACAGACAGATCCGTCCCCTAGCGTCAACGTCGAAGCTTGTTATGCCTCACTGTTAATAAAACAAAATACAAACTGGAATGATCATCGACCACATTATAAAGGACCACTTACTCGGATAATGAACCAGAACCGAGTCAAGAAATCTGCTACTGGTTCAAATCTTCCCGACACACAGGAGCTGGAAGTACCCCACAACCGGAATATTCCAACAGATGGCCATCCATGCTCGTCATCAAATAACCAAAACAAAAAGAATGAAAAATGGTCTAGGGAAGATAATAAAGAAGTTCTTACAGCCTTCTACCATGCCATATATTTCCCTACAGATAAATCTAATACTGTACAAACCTACTTAAACTGGAGACAGAAACACCTTGAAGTAAGACCCTACATATACAGTAACAAACTTGCCAACGTCAGAAGAAACATTATGAAAAAAAATTTACTAACTGAAGTAGAGATCGACCAAATTAAACAAGCAGTAAGGGATAAAAAGAATGAAACTGCAGCTAAAGAAGATACTACAGAGGAAATAATTATAAACCAGCCCAAGGCTGATGAAAGTACAGTAATGATTGAAAGAGTTAAGGTAACTGATAGGCAAAGTGAAATACTCTCTGAACCAACCACAAACACTAAGGCAGATGAAAATCAAATAGATGAAGAAAGTCATACAGAAATCGACGCAACAGAACTACATGATCTAAAAAATCAAATCATGATTGAATGGCTGAAAATTAAAGAAACCAGTATGAATGAACGTGACACTCTCCCCAAAATTCGCAATTCTAAACAAAACCTGAAAATAATTGGTAGAATCCTCCTTGCACTTAAGGATATAATTTCAGCTAATGATGTTGATATTACAGATCTCAACCAACTGTACTATGCATCCGCAAGAATCTCAACGATCATATGTGGTGAAAAGATTAGAAAAAGACAACGCTGCCACAAAAAGCCTTCTTGGCAAGAACGCATTCAACACCAAATTAAGCTGCTTAGATCTGACATAGAATGTTTGAAAAACCTTAAATTTGACAAGAGTATCAAACCTACAAAGACCCAAAAACTAAAGAAAAAATATAATATGAAAACCATAGTTGACATTGATGCCACCATAGAAACCACCAAGCAAAAGGTATGTACTAAAGCTGCCCGCATAGCAAGGTATGGAAAGCGTGTTAGATTCTTCCGAGATAATAACATGTTCAAAAATAACCCCAAAAATTTCTACAGGAAGATAGGGAAAACACCAGGAAAAATAAAGTCTGTCCCATCAAAAGAAGAAGTGCAAGAATTTTGGAATAAAATCTGGGCAGAAGATAAAACACACAATGAAAAGGCCCCTTGGATTGATAGAATATCTACAGACCTAGACTCCTTAGAGGAGCAAAAGTGGGAGGGGGTCAAGGTAGAAGATATAAGATCTGCTGTCAGGAGGTCAAGCAAATGGAAGTCTCCAGGAAAGGATAACATTCCTAACTTCTGTTTGAATGACTTCCCAGAGAGCCATGAACTGCTAACAAAACTTTAGAACGATGTTTTGCAAAATCCTAGTTTGATGCCCTCTTGGCTAGTTAATGGTTTAACATTCCTGCTTCCAAAAAATGAGGAAACAAACGAACCAAAAAGATATCGACCCATAACCTGCTTAACAACAATGTATAAGACGCTAACATCTGTCCTAACCGAGTACACCTATAGTTTTTTTTATAGAAAGTAGCATATTCCCTAATGAGCAAAAGGGATGTAAATGTGGATCTTATGGTTGTAAAGAGAACCACACTGACGTTGATCAATGACAATGAATCTCTAAATGCTGGAGATGTAAGAATTTCATGTGGCATTTTCCAGGGTGACTCACTATCACCACTCCTCTTCTGTCTAGCCCTAATACCGCTCTCAAAATTGCTCAATGATGCACAGTATGGTTACAAAATATTTGATAAAAATATAAATCATCTCATTTACATGGATGATTTAAAGCTCTTTGCAAAAAATGACCAACAACTCAAAGGCCTACTAGCGATTGTTAAACAATTCAGTGATGACATCAGGATGCAATTTGGCCTTGATAAATGTGCAAAAGCTACTTTTATCAAGGGAAAAATGACAAATACATCTAATGTGAACCTCGACCAGCAAAATGTCATAAAAGATTTAGAACCAGCGGAGAGCTACAAATACTTAGGATTATTGAAGGGGACAATATCAAACACTCAGTGATGAGGGAAAGGATCAGAAGAGAATGTTATCGCAGGGTGAGAGCAATACTGAAGACAGGGATGAACGCGAGAAACAGGATCGAAGCGATCAATGCTCTAGCCATACCAGTCGTGACTTACAGTTTCAATATCGTTAACTGGTCAATTACTGAAATATGTAATGTTGACAGGAAAATACGAAAACTGTTGACAATGCATAGAATGCACCACCCTAAGGCAGATATAGAACGTCTTTATCTGCCAAGAAAAGAAGGAGGCCGAGGACTTCTACAGCTGGCATTATCAATGAAGCTAGCCACAATTGGCCTAGACACCTATCTGAAAAACTCTGAGGACTGGATGCTAAAACTTGTCTTAAAACATGAAAGCAAGAAAGCATCTTACTCAGTAACAAAACAGGCAAAGGACTATCTAAGTGAATTCCAATTGCAACAAATTCAAGAATTAGACGAACTAGAAACACCAGCAGAAAAAGCTAAGCGCTTGAAAACCCGTGCAGAAATTGCTGCCTTAAATATTATGACTGAAACATGGCATGGAAAACCTCTCAAATGCAAATACCCAAAGAGAGCGAATAATGCAGATATTGACAAAGCCCTTACCCACCAATGGTTAATGGCCTCTGGCTTGAAATCAGAAACAGAGGGGTTTATCATAGCAGCCCAAGATCAATGCCTACCTACAAAGAACTACCAGGCCAACATATTAAAGAACGGCAGCTCCCCATTATGTCGTATATGCCAACAACAAAATGAGACCATCGATCATGTTGTCTCCATGTGCAGTCTGCTTGCGCCTACAGAGTATCTCAACAGGCATGATAGAGCTGCACAATATATTCACTGGGTAATATGCAAAAACCTGGACTTGCCCCATGATAAAAACTGGTGGGAACACAAACCACCCCCAGTACTTGAAAATGATCACATTGCACTCCTCTGGAACTTCACCATTCAAACTGACAGAAAGATAGACGCAAATAGGCCAGACATCATACTGAAAGACTTCAGACAAAAATCATGCCTCCTCATTGATATGACTGTCCCAATCGATATAAACGTATCTGTCAAGACCTACCAAAAACTGAGCAAATATAAAGATCTTGAAATAGAAATTAGCAAAATGTGGAATCTGAAGACGAAAACAATACCTATTGTCATAGGTGCCCTGGGAATGACAGCGAAATGAACTGATTACTACCTAGCTCAGATACCAGGAAACCCCAAAATGGCTGAAGTTCAAAAGATAGTGCTCATGGGAACTGCCCATGTCCTACGTAAAATACTGTCTATGTGATCTCAAATTTTAAAGCAAACATAATTTTCTTATGGTTTCTTAAACATTCACTAGAACAAAACTGTACAAATCCAAATATATGGTACCCTAGGCATACCACCTACATGAACTTCTAACTTGTTGTCTCTTGATGTCTCTGGGTGAGACTTGGATCCAACTTGTACAAATGCAAAACAAATGTCAAACATAAAATAATAATAATAATAATAATAATAATAATAATAATAATAATAATAATAATAATAATAATAATAATAATAATAATAATAATAATAAAAGTAATAATAATGACATCTAAAATTAACTTAGGAATGAGTACCGAGGTTCGAAATTTCCTCAAGAAACCTGATGAAACCTGGAGGGTATATCATCCGAAACGTCGTGTAAACAATAAACAAGATGATGACAAATATCAGTCAAATCTAAATAATGTATATATATATATATATATATATATATATATATATATATATATATATATATATATATATATATAGATATATATATATATACGAATATGCATACATAGGCATATATATATGCAGGGGAGAATTTCGAGACATAGACCACCCGCAGGGAATGACTGTTTCTCGTAGTAATGAATTATCTGAAAAACATATTTTCGTATGGTCCAAGCAAAATTAAACACCTATGGAAATTGTACATAAGCTATTATTTCAAATTCGGACATATCTGGACTGTGTATGAATACATCTCTACATCACCTAATCCTCCTCTATAATCTCGCGATGAAATTCACGTCACTTATTTCGATCCTGTCTTTAGGATTTTCATCCGATGGATGAAAGTATAATTCTGCATTGTAGAATTATATTCTAGCGGAAATAACAAAGATGCACACCTGTCACAATTCCATGATAAGTGTATATTATGACCAAACTGTATTAATTCTTGGTAAACGAACACCGGATTTTTAATAAGAAAAAATAGATAGGCTTATTAATATCTTTATATAATATATTTCAAAACGTAACCTGTCATATATCACTCGTTGCAATCTTGATGGATATCTCCATCATAGTTTAAGATTTTCATATATTCGAAGTAAAAATAGAAATAGATTAACTCCGATATGTTTATATCGAAACTCAAGAAATAAATCTATATATCGAAAACTTCGTGCACCTGATTTGCCGTAAGAGATAAGAATTATATTTATGTGTTTCTTATATTCGTATTATTGAAATTTTACATATCCTACAGTGTTGAAGCAAATCCAGTTCGTAATCAATCACTTTATCATGAACATATATAAAGATGTGATATTAGTTACATGCACACAGAGACATATGAATATATATATATATATGTATTTATACATATAAATACATAGGCATACACACACACACTCCCACAGACGTACGCGCGCACACACAGAGATAGACATACATACATATATATATATATATATATATATATATATATATATATATATATATATATATATATATATATATATATATATATATATATATATATATATATATGCAAATATAACGTTGTATATACAATAATTTAGCTCTCATAGTTCTCAACATGTTTGATTATGGTTATTTGCTGTTTGCATGTGTCTGCCTGTATGACTTAATATTCCATGGGCAAATAGGAACCTCCGCTCCATCAATTTTATGTTCTCTCTTGATTCATACTGTTAGTATATATATATACATCTACACACACATATACACACACACATATATATATACGCACACACATAAATACACACACACATACATATGTGTGTATAAAAGAGGAAGATTATTCATTTTCTTCGTTTCGTGTTTCACCTCGAAAGAATTGACCAGGCTAGGGTTCGCCACTCGCATTCTATCGTTACACCGTTACTGATCCTCCCCTACATTAGTGAGAAAAACTCATGTAGCGGCCTTCATTCTTATATCTTGCAGCAGAAGAAGGTAAAACATTCAGATTATTGGGATTGAAAATGAATTAGTATTTGTAAATCTGAGGTCTACAACTATATATATATATATATATATATATATATATATATATATATATATATATATATATATATATATGTATGACTTTTATAAGTAATATTCTGAAAGAATATATAATTGAACTTATGTTGAGTGCTCAATTAGCTTGAGCAAATAAATGTGTATATATGTAATTTTATATTATTAATTCATCAATAATATATTTAGGAAATCAATATTTAGTATTTCAAAAGATATATATCCAACATAACATGGTAGCATAATAAATTTAAAAGTTTAAAACATAAAAATACGGAATATAAATATCGATATATATAAAAATCTAAAAATAGATAAATATATGTTTAAATATATATGCGTATAAAAATTCATGTGTAAATAAGCATGAATATTATAAATTCTAAAATATAAAATATAAAGAAACCTAAAGTTAAAAGAATTAAATATCTTACGATCGTTTCACGGATATTGCTACAATCGCAAAGTGATCTACAGATCATCTCATTATTAGTAATTCCGTTCTTCAGAGATGCATTAAGAACCCTTTAGAGATGCATATATACATATACACATATGTATACATATATGTATATATATATATTTATATTACTATATAT
>NC_142935.1:34258003-34263003 GCF_046866305.1 Octopus bimaculoides
GTGTCGCGGAATAAGATACTTCCATTTATTCCGACTCTATGCATTCTGAATAAAAATGCTAGTGTCGATAATACCTCCATAAAATCGCCTAAACTCTCTCTCTCCCTCTCTCTCTCTCACTCTCTCTCTCTCTCTCTCATGAAAATTGCCACCTTTGTAATTATATCAGAAACTATTAAATATGTGCGTTGGCATTATAGGACTAGCTGACAGAAGCTTTAGAGCATCCGAGAAAATTGATACATGGGATCAGTTACGAGTCTGTAGCTTTTGAATTCAAATTTTATCATGGCCAACTTTTGTTCATCCCACTGGCCGGTAAAATAAACTACGAGTCAAATATTAAGTTGCTTGTAATTTTCTAATCACTACATCCCAAGGCTGTTGGCCTAGTACGTAATTCGAAACAATAACGGACATCTAAAGCAACTAAAAGATGCATTAATCCGAAATATTAAGATACCCCAAAATTTATTATTACTTTTAACTACGTATAATCATTTTACCAAAGCAAACAAGTTTTATGTTACTAGTATTATTTATATTTATATAATTACAACAAAATTATGATATACATAACCCTAACCTCAGCAAGTACTGCTATCAGTTAAACTCAGCTAGATTTTTCATTTCACAACTCATTGGGTCAGATCATTCCACTTTCTATAGCATTCTATTTACCAATCGTAATTTTCCGTGTCCAGAACATAGAATTAATGTAATATATCAACTTCATGATATCTTTTCATATAAAGTAACTGTGAATCATATATGCAATAAAAGAGCGAATGTGCTAAAAGTTACGCATATTTTTAATTGATGCAGATAGATATATGAAGTATATATAGACAGATATATACAAAAAGAAAGTAGATGTATAAATCAAAATATCCGTTGCAATAACAATAATCTAATTTACCAACGTCCTATGATCAAGATAAAAAAAACAGTCTAACTTAGAAAAATATACAATTTCTATTTCTGACATTAAGTCACGGATAACATTATAAACTGAGTCATGATATCGATTTATATGCTACACGTATATATTAATTTTTTAGGTCCCTTACTCTGCATTCTCTCATTTGGGAAACCAAAGCTTTAAAAACATGGACGTTTTTATCAAGACCTTGCAAAAGAAAAAGATGTTATACTTATATATGAAACAGCAGTACCTAATGTATTATTTTACGGCGTTTGCTTATGGCCTTAATTCTTTGGGATACTTCCTTTTGAATTGGAAGGAAGAACTAAATTGTCAACTGTATGCTAGGATTTATTTAGCCCACTATAATTTGTTACCTTGTTCCAAAATAGATTGTGCTTTGTCCAATTTAGAAAAGCCCCATTTTGCAAGAAGATATTTATACAAGACAAAATCTTCTTTTCACAAGTATTAACGGCATTCTTCACAGCGGGGCTATCATATGACATACAATCATTATTAAAACTGCTGACACCGGTCTATATATTACACTGTAAACAGAGGCATTTGATTACAAAATGTAACCATGTTTCCCAACCATAATATTCCGAGTCCAGTCACAGTGAGCGGAGAAAAAGGGTTTGCATTTGATTTCTTTGTAAGGTTCCTTGGTTCTTCGTGATTGGTTATACATGCTAACGCTCGGACACACACTCACAGACACACACGTAAAAAAACACATATATCCGCGCACCCATATACATACACACATACAAATATATGTACATATATACATACGCACGCACGCATATACATACACAGATGTGTTCGCGCGCGTGTATATATATATATATATATATATATATATATATATATATAGAGAGAGAGAGAGAGAGAGAGAGAGAGAGAGAGAGAGAGGGATAGAGAGATAGATAGATACATACATACATACATACATACATACATACATACATTCATACTCTACACGCGGACAAGCGCGCTTGTGTATATATACAAATACAATTAGACGCACGCACACTTGGCTAGTGGAGAAGGGGTTTGCCAGAGCGTTCACTAAACTATTATTATTAGTCTACTGTGTTGCATATGGAAAACGCAAATTTGGAGCGGTGACAGCATATTTGGCTTTTCTCAGTATGGTGGTTTACCTAATTTTCGTTACTTAACAGAATGCAGAACGCGTCCTCAGGGCACAAGTCATATACGCCGGATAGTATATTATATGGGTGTGCACTTTTTATTATTGACCGTTCTATTTCATATAGTATTTTTCCTCCTTTTAAACTCCATGTTTGTTCTACTAGTGATATTGATTATGTTGCCTGCTTATCTTTCGGTATTAGGAGATATGGTTGCAATAACGGATTATGAATTAGATTTCCGAGGCTGTTAGTATGCGTATTATTGTTGTGATGTTATAATGATGCATTTGTATGTAATGTTTTTTTTTTATTTTTTACATGCATTGGTTCATGAGCGGACATGCAGATTTCTTGCGGCAGCTGTAATAATTTGCGCTATTATTATTTTTATAGTTATTTGGTGACTTTTTGTTTTTGTGATCTTCCAGTTGATTAGAAGTGTCTGAAGTGTTCTTGAAGTTATTGCCTTTTTTTAAATACATTTTTGAGTTTGTGTTTGGATCCTTTTATAACTCTCAATGTCGCTAGCCATGGTTTTGTGATCCCTATTGTGCTTATTTTTGTTATAGTTCCTATACCCTGTGTTGTGTTGTTCTTTCTTTGTCTTCGGTCATTGTTTACATATGTATATTTTATTGTTGCATTTGTGTATGCATTACTCCATGTCGTTAGATGTGGTGTACGATAATTTAACTATCTGTGTGCTTTTTGAAGTTACGATAGTATTTATGTGTTTTAGGGAAGCACCTATCTAACGCTGCAAGGAATTGTTTACCTACCTTCGATGATATTTGCAATCCAAGAACTGGGTTATACAATAAGAGCTCGGTTTTTGTATTTTTTGTTTGGTTCCATTAACGTATTTTGTGTGTTGTTGTTATTTTGTGCTTCACTTTTGCACTTATCTTTATTCTTTTGGGCTTTGTTTGTTTTTTTTCCAATCTTTCCATTGCGTCTTGGTTTTTATGCTTTTATTTTTATGTGTTTGTTATTTTTCATGTTGTATGTGTTTTCCATTTTAGGTGCGTGGGTATTAGTATTATTTATGGCTTCGCCAGGTATGAACGTGATTTTTTTCCTTACACCCGTCCCTGGCTAATACTTCATTATAGTAAGGTGCATGTATGTTGAATATTGCCTCGCTGGCTGCTAGGCGTGATATTCTGCTGGCTATTTTCCGAACTGTTCCTTTGGTTATGGATGTTGGATGATTGGATTTTACATTTATGTATCTAAGACACTCGTTCTGTGTGTGGTATGGTTCATACATCCCTGTTTCTAAGTTAAAAGTAGCATCTAGTATATTTATCCTATGGTATTAATAGCTATAGTTGTAGATAGGCTGACATTTTAAAATAATCTGCATAGATATTTTTCTATATCTCTCGCTTTCAACTTTAGTGCAATTATGTATTACGAAAAGGGTATCGTCTCAATATAGACCGCCCTCCACCACCATCACTATCTGTGAGAACGTGGATTTGATGTGGAATAAGATGTAAAATACTACAATATCCGTGACCGGAACTTAGTCGCTCGAACCCATTAGTATATCGAAGGAATTCGTTCTATCTGACCTTGTCCGTAGATTGTTGCAATAATTACTAACGGTTTATCGCGCTGTAAATATTATAATAACAGCTGACTTGGCTAGAATTTGTCATTTCTAATATGAGTGTTTTATTGAGTATCATAGAGTTAATTGTGGAGTAGTAGCTGACTATATCTCTAATTACTCTTTTACTCTTCTACTTGTTCTTTGTAAGCCTAGTACTTATTCGATCGGTCTCCTTTGCCAAACCGCTAAGTTACGGGGATGTAAACACACCAAAATCGGCTGTCAAGCGATGTTAGGGGGACAAACACAGACACACAAACATATACACCACATACATACATATATATATATACATATATACGACAGGCTTCTTCCAGTCTCCGTCTACCAAATCCACTCACAAGGCTTTGGTCGGCCCGAGCCTATAGTAGAAGATACTTGCCCAAGGTGCCACGCAGTGGGACTGAATCCGGAACCATGTGGTTGGCAATCAAACTACATACCACACAGCCACTCTTGCGTCTATGTATACATTTGGAGGTTATTTTTTTCCATTTTTTTAAACCATCCTATCAACTGCCGAGTGTTTGACTAAAAGGCAACTCTAATATTAATTTTTAGTTTGGGCATCATATCACCTATCTTGTTTTTTTTGCTTATACGTCCTATGTCTGATTTCAATGGACATATTAGCCTGGCATTGGCGTCGTTATCAAACTAATTGGTTTTTAAGGTTTATCCTAGGTTTATTTGCGACATATAGTTCCGTACTGTCATTTATCTCT
The DNA here is from genome assembly GCF_046866305.1 of Octopus bimaculoides. Taxonomy (NCBI): domain Eukaryota; kingdom Metazoa; phylum Mollusca; class Cephalopoda; order Octopoda; family Octopodidae; genus Octopus; species Octopus bimaculoides. The sequence continues at coordinate 34,262,435 of NC_142935.1, forward strand.
AGTATTTTTATTATTTCATATTCTTTATTGTTTATATTAGTTAAGGTGTTGTTGGGTTTATGTTTGTATTTGCTAAGTACATGTTATTCTCATTAAATTATCATATAGTGTGGTGTTTACAATATAAAGTTTACTGGTTTTGTCCGCAGGTACTTGTATTCCGTTTGCATTTTAAACAATTTTCAATATGCTTTTCAATTTTTGTTGGTGTTCGTTTATCCTTCTTGGGCATTTCCTGAATTTGATATTCTTTATTATTTTGCATAGTTCTTCACCGAATTGCGTCAGGTTGATTTGTTAATGGGTTTCCCATGGATTTGTATTCCTTTTTGAGTGCATTTTCTTCCTTCTGGTACTCCTGTGTGATCATTTTCTTGTTGCACAAGAACGCTTTCCATCTCATTCTACTTATGAAGGAGCTGATAGTTCATTTAAGTATTCGTTATTGGTTGATATTCGTCCGTTATCGCAACTATATCTACTCATTCCGAAAGAAAAGCCGGTGACACTTAACTTCACAAGCGGACCTAATATGGAGATTAAAGGAAGCAAAACTAAAATATGAAATA
>NC_142935.1:34268003-34315503 GCF_046866305.1 Octopus bimaculoides
ACAGATTTTACTTTAGTTTCTGTTTAAGGGGAAAGTAATGAAAGCGCACTCAAAGAGATCAAGGATGAAATAACTAAAACAAAAAAAACCCCACTATATCGGCCTTCGTAAAATGCATGTAGAGAATATCAAGGGTGTGTATAGGTGACGACATTGAACACATATTTAATTAATATAATCCGATAAGACTGTATTTATGGTTCCTACTTACATATAATACCCTTTACTATCACTGGGCACCACCCGCAGTTGGTCAATGCATACTATTCATCAGCGACATTATTGCTACTACACACTATTAGAATATTCATTGTGAGAACGTGAACCAATATGATCGTATAATACACACAGACACAGACACACACCCACACACCTACACCCACCCACATCCACACACCTACATACACACATACAGACACATGCATGCATGCATGTGTGCATGTATATATGAATTGAAGATGTTTACTAGAGATAGAACCTGAATATACGCCTAATTTTTTAGAGTTTGTAGCATTCTTCATCTCACAAGATGCGAGAACTAATGTGAACTATACTAATTACACACACAAAAACTGATATCAGATATACTTTGGTAATAGTAAAACCATTTGGTATATTTTATTACATGTACCACATGCATTTTTTCTTAGAGTGTCCTAAACTAGGAGCTGTTAATGATCTATTATATCATTAATTTAACAGTTGTTGCAATTGCGATATATTCATAACGCATCTCGTATACTTATGATTAGCTACTATTTACAATACACTTTCTATGAGAACTTTCATCGAATTTCTTGATGTGTTATTGAAGTGCACTAAAAATAAATTTAATTTTCTTATATTTTAATACGAAACTATTTGTAAAGTGCAGTAGACCTATATGTTACTTCATTATAGATCGACTTTAAAATGTGATGCTTTGAGATTGCTTCTTCAAGTTACATGATTGAATTACTTGCAATTTTAAACATCAACCTACTTGAAAATCTTCAATTATTTTACACACAAAAAGATAATTCAGTAATGTAACAGTATATCATTAATTAAACATTTATTTATATTGAACAAGTGTAGTGTTAAGATATTAACTGTAACACTGTCATAATCTTAAATAAATTTTAAAAATTATTTTGCTGAACACAGTACCTGTTTCATTGCCACGATTGATCAATGATGTTTGCAAAACTACGTGACTATTTCTCTGACACCTAAATTTTCAATCTATTAGACAAAACTGATACACGATGTTTACCGGACAACTTCATATCTGTGGCCTCCTAGAAAACTACGACTGCTGTATGTGCATCTTCCATACACGTATCGTATTATAATATAAACCACTTTTAGAACAATAAAGAAGTCTAACACTCTTGTTATCAGATACATGGTTCATCATTACAAACACGCAATATACAGTTACTATGCCTGTGTAGCTGAAGTGGTCTGGCTTTTGGGAAATATTATCTCCCATATGCTGTTACGTTAGCATTTACCGAGGGACGGTAATACAGATTTTAGGGATTTAGAGCTGAAATGTGGATCATATTCACAATGTACAGCTTCTGCAGATACCTTAGACAATTCACTTATTTTGAAAGCACGTACCTGTATATATATATATATATATATATATATATATGTGTGTGTGTGTGTGTGTGTGTGTGTGTGTGTGTGTGTGTGTGATTCAGGAACATAACGCCCGTTTCGACGTGTCATGAACCAGTAACTACGAGTTTAATTTAAAAACGCACCTCATTTTTCATTTCACTTTTCAAGGTAGTTTTTAAAAAGTCACCTGAGGAGACGCATTTGCACCTACGATCCCTTAGGACAGCGTCTCACCTGCAACGTAATAGTTCATGATGTGTCTCCTCCATTCCGTTTTCTTTTTCTCAACTTTTTTATAAAATGTACGAACACAAAGGATTCCCTAAAGTAAATTCAGTGGGATATAGCTCTAGGCTGTTGTTGATCTCAGGTAGCCGAATCCTGTGAAGAGGCTTTAAACAGCATAAATATAAAATACTTACCTATATAAACTTTTCGAGTTCTAATCCAAAATAGACACGAACACTGATGTTCTATGTGATAAACTTAATAATTGTCGAGGCATCCTCTATACATGACACAATTAGTAGCCTTTATACACAAATAAAGAACGTTTATCCAGCAATGCGGAGTTAAGCACTCATTCTCATTATTTGATATTTAAAACACGCGCGCGCACACACAAATACACGCCCACGCACTCATACATGAATGTCCGCCCGCTGCACCCACAAACATATAGTGAGAAAGAAAGTGAGAGGAGTAGAGAGAGTGATAATGATAATATGCTTCTACGTACGTTTCAACATTTTGCTTGTTTAGAAGCCTCCATTAGATGTTACAGTGTAATCGAATAATTAATCATAGCAGATTAGCCGGGAAGACATGGCATTATTATGCAGTGACGCAAATCTCCTATATTTACATTCTGTCATAATTTGTTACAGTATTAAGCATAGTAGCAGCTTACCCAATAAACTGAAAGCAGGCTTCATGATCATACTATCCACGAAACACTAAAGTCAATGTATATGTATATGCAAACGATTTCTGATAATATTAATAATGTTGAGCAAATTTCACCCAAAGCATCAGATAACACGAAGCTAGAGTAGAAAACTCTTTCTCAGTTTGCTCAGGTGGGGACCCAAATAATGTATGCGTATTTACAAAGGGAATGTTAACCACTGCCTGTTCCTGTTTAGGAATGAAAATAGGACGTAATATCGTATTAATATTTTCTCAGTTTTTGCCAACATAATTTAAGAGTTTGTGTTATATCACAGATAGATTAGGTCTTCGATTTCATTACCTTTTTAATATTGCTCAGTAATTTTTGCAAACTGTCAACAAGAAGAATGTTGCAACTCACATGATGAAAATCACATTTAATTAACAAAGCTGTATAGATTTCAAAGATATTAATTTTTAAAACTGTGCTGCCAAGATTATGTGTATTTTAACGCCATTTAAGTTCACCAATTTCGAATTAATACAACGCGAAATGTAATTATGTATTTCATTCATCTCTATAAACTTCCATCTATCTTTAATGTTTCAAACAAGATATAGAACTTCCACTTTCCTTAACAATATAGTAAAAATATTATATTATACAGCGAACATAATTATCAAACACCTGATTAAAACTATGCAGAACATCCTTGGTGACTAAAACGTATTCCAGGTGAGTTATACACGTGCTTTTCAGTAAATATTGCGCTCACTACCATATATTTCCTTGTCAGTTGTTTAACGTTAACCAGTTGAGCATGTCCTGTAGTAGCTGACGATATATGCATTTCTGATCACGAGCAGATGAAGTGGGGGTGCATCAGTGCCATGTGCTAAAATGAATTTTGGGGGGTTTGGATAACAATTCACCTTTGGGTGTTTCGTTCAACATCCTTAAACAACACTTATTCCGGGAACTTTTGATCGATATGGGCTTCTCTACATCAAGAAAATTCTAACTGGGCCCCACCTGCGAAGTCATGCGGTGTTTATCTTGATATGATAAGCATATGTTTATGATGCATGTGCCTGCTGTGCCCTTATCAGACGGGTAGTCATGATGGGCATGTACCACTCTCTCACTCACTCAATAACAACAACAGCAACCACAATAATAATAATAATAATAATAATAATAATAATAATAATAATAATAATAATAATAATAATAATAAGGACTGCAAAAATACCTACTCCAGAAGCAAGGGAAACTAATACAAATAGCCACAAAACACGAGCAAAACAAAAAATTGTTTTCAGTATTTAAGGAAGCTGACAAACACAAACAAGAAATCAATCTACCTATCAGATACGAAGAAGAAGAAGAAGAAGAAGAAGAAGAAGAAGAAGAAGAAGAAGAAGAAGAAGAAGAAGAAGAAGAAGAAGAAGAAGAAGAAGAAGAAGAAGAAGAAGAAGAAGAAGAAGAAGAAGAAGAAGAAGAAGAAACAACAAAAGATATAAAACAAATGAAATCCAAACTAAAACTAGAACAGCAACGGACCATGATAAAACGATGGCAAGAAAAGCCCCTACATGGTAAATACTGGGCTAAACTAAATGCGAAAGAAGTAGACAGAGAAAAATCCCAGCAATGGCTGAGAAGCTCAGGACTCAAAGCAGAGACTGACAGATTTTTAATTGCTGCAGAAGACCAGAGCCTCCCCACCAGACATTACCAAAAACACATAATGAAAAGAAATATAACAAATAACTGTAGAATATGTGGAGATCGACAAGAAACAATAAATCATATTATCTCTGGCTGCCAAGTCCTGGCTAAGAAGGAATATATTCACAGACACGACAAAGCTGGGACCTATATACACTGGAAGCTATGCCAACACTATGGAATAACAACAGAAAAAAGATGGTATATACACACGCCAGAAAAGGTCACAGAAAACGAGAAAGCAACCATACTCTGGGATATGCCAATACACACAGACAGAGAAATTAAGGCAAATAGACCAGATATAGTTGTCAAAGATCATGAAGAAAAAAAATGCTTTCTAATTGATGTATCAATACCAGCAGATGACAACGTTTCTCTAAAAGAAATGGAAAAACTTTCAAAATACAAAGACCTGGAAATAGAGATAACTCGAATGTGGAATCTAAAAACAGAAACAATTCCTATCATAGTAGGTGCCTTAGGTATAATAAAAAGATATTCAGACAAATACATAACAAAAACACCAGGACTTACAAATATATATAACATACAGAAAATTGCACTACTGGTTACTGCACACATTCTACGCAAAACACTTTCAATACAGCAAACATAAGAGCACCACAGCAAACCACAGCACATACCCAAGGCGCACAGAGCTGCGCTCGGTAGTGAAGTGAAAGCACGTTATAAAAATAAAACTTCTGAACAATAATAATAATAATAACTACACCGGAGAAATTTAACAGATAACTACACCGGGGAAGTTTAACAATAACTACACCGGGGAAGTTTAACAGATAACTACACCGGGGAAGTTTAACAGATAACTACACCGGGGAAGTTTAACAGATAACTACACCGGGGAAGTTTAACAGATAACTACACCGGGGAAGTTTAACATGTGAGAACGATAAATCACTGCTCCGAAACGTATCCAAAAACATCGTAAATAAAGACATGGCATGGAGGCAAAAAATAGCTGACAAAGGGTTGGACTATATCCGAGTAAGTAATACTCATTGAAATTTATTTCTATTTTTCCAAATATAATGATATATTTTAACTTGATACCTCCACAACCCGCACAGCGATCGTAAACACACGTGTTACATCAAAATCAGACTATCTTCGAACCCCAAAACACCATGTACAAAAAAATTACAAACAGATCAAATAGCACCGGTATCATTCCACCCAAGAATAACAACCGAGAAGTGCGTACTGTAAGCTTGTTACGAAAAAAGTACGAAGATCTGAACGTGCAAAACAATCTGACAACAGAAATAAACGAACCGGTACCCTACGAAAACGATGACCGTCAAAATAAAGGGCCGGACGTTGTTCCTCATGTCCCGCAAACAAAACCAAAACGGCATAAATGGACACGTGAGGAATACATTTCGATCTTACACGCCTATTTCACAGCAGTGCTCTACCCAAAACACGAAAACGCAACAACACATACATATAAAATATGAACTAAAAATAACGTAGATATAGACCTCGATAAAACAATGAACCCTAACAAACTAGCTAACACAAGAAGTTATATTCTGAAAGCAAAAAAAAATATCAGAAATAGAAATAGAACAATCGAAAGGAAAAAAAACATCAGGACAATCTAGATAGTAGTCACACAGCAATGCCAAATAATAATATAAACACTGAGATAGCAAAACACGAGGACAAACGTAAAATTTCCGGCAAAAACGAAGTAAACAAAAAACAACAAATCCAGACCGTAGAGATGTATGATAGTGTACAAAAAGTACCAATCCAGAACACCACAGACATACATATGAATGAAAAGGAAGCCAAAACAAATCTAAAGCATGGGAAACTTAATAATTATGATACTATGGAAATCAGAATAACCAAAAAACTGAAAACCACAGATCTTAGAATGGACCACAGATTATATCTCCCAAAAATAAAACTAGACAATAAAACAACATCAATAATAAATAGCATAAACCTGGCCGTCACGGAACTAACAACCACAGAAACAACAGGCAATATCACTGTGTTAAATGACATAATATATGCGGCAGCCACTGCAGCCACAAAAGAAGCAGGATACTCACTCAAACCCATCCGAACAGGAGTTCTACCACCCAAAACAGACCTTGTGGATAAATAACATCCAGAACAAAATTTAAAAAAAGAGAAAAGATTTATCGATTCTCAACGAAATTAGTAAACAATCAACACAACTAAATAACAAGAAAACAAAAATACTGTACAAATACAGCATTACAGAAAAAGACTTACCTGAGGCAAAAGAAAATCTAAAGCAAGACATCTTTGCCAAAGCACAAAAGATCCGCCGGTTTGAGAAACGCCAACGTTTCTTTGAACAAAACAAACAGTTCAAATCCAACCCCAAAAAACTCTACCAAGAACTGGGTAAAAATAAAATAGACATTACTGCAGCACCAACAGCAGAAGAACTAGAGAAATTCTGGAAACAAATATGGTCGGTGAAGCAACAACCCCAGAAAAGGACCATTAAATCAACGAACTTAGCACCTGAGCAACTCTGGGCCCCTATAACAACTGAAGAGATCACCCAGACACTGCAAAGACTAAGCAACTGGAAGGCACTTGGACACGACAAGATCCCCAATTTCTGGTTAAAACACCTGCCAGGAATGCATAAAAAGCTGGCAGAAAACTTTAACAACATACTAGCAGAGCCAGAGACAATGCCTGAATGGCTCACAAAAGGGAAAACCATCCTAACCCCCAAATCCACGGAAACGGAGAAACCACAAAACTATAGACCTATAACCTGTCTCGCTACGATCTACAAAGCCTTTACTGCAATAATATCGCATAGATTGAGTAAAGAACTGGAAAATAACAACCTGTTTCTAGAAGAGCAGAACGGATGCTGCAAGGGCTCATACGGCTGTAAAGATCAATTATTGATCAATAAAGCCATAACTGAAGACAGCCGCAGAATGAAGAAAGGCCTCAGTATGGCCTGGGTGGACTACCAAAAGGCCTTCGACAGTGTTCCCCACACGTGGATTCTGGAAACGCTAGCCATAAACAAGGTGGCACCAATTATCATAAAGTACATAAGGCACACAATGAACAAATGGCAGACGGTGATACAGCTCCAAACAAAAGAGGGACTTGTGAAAACGAAAGCCATCCCCATTAGAAAAGGAATATTCCAGGGAGACACGCTCTTTCCACTCCTGTTCTGTCTAGCACTCACACCTTTAACAGAATTGCTAGATAGAACTGGATGTGGTTACAAATGCTACGGAAAAACAGTCAGCAACCTTCTATATATGGATGACCTAAAATTATATGCTAAAAACGACAAAGAGCTAGAAACACTGCTACATACAGTACACGGCTTTACCAAGGAAATAGATATGAAATTCGGATTAGAAAAATGTGCCAAAGCAACCCTAAAGATAGGAAAATTATTTAAAAGCAGCAATATAACACTAGATAAAGCCAATGAAATAAGAGAACAAGACGAAAGCCACCCATACAAGTATTTAGGAGTCAATGAACTAGATAGGATACAACATACACAAATGAAAGAAAAAATAAAGAAAGAGTACTATAGACGAGTTAGATCAATACTAAAAACAGAGCTCAATGCTAAAAACAAGATAATGGGTATCAACACTTTAGCTGTCCCAGTTATAAGCTACAGCTACAACATCCTTAACTTGACACTAAACGAACTATGTAAAATAGACAGGAAAACAAGAAAAATAATGACAGGATATAGGATGCACCACCCAAAATCTGACATAGAAAGGCTATATATACAACGCACAGAAGGTGGCAGGGGTCTTATACAGCTAGAAAACTATTATAAAATAACCACCATAGGACTGCAAAAATACCTACTCCAGAAGCAAGGGAAACTAATACAAATAGCCACAAAACACGAGCAAAACAAAAAACTGTTTTCAGTATTTAAGGAAGCTGACAAATACAAACAAGAAATCAAGCTACCTAACAAATACGAAGAAGAAGAAGAAGAAGAAAGCTATAAAAAAAATGAAATCCAAACTAAAACTTGAACAGCAACGGACCATGATAAAACGATGGCAAGAAAAGCCCCTACATGGTAAATACTGGGCTAAACTAAATGCGAAAGAAATAGATAGAGAAAAATCCCAGCAATGGCTGAGAAGCGCAGGACTCAAAGCAGAGACTGAAGGATTTTTAATTGCTGCACAAGACCAAAGCCTCCCCACCAGAAATGACCAAAAACACATAATGAAAAGAAACGTAACCACTAACTGTAGAATATGTGGAGATGGACAAGAAACAATAAATCATATTATCTCTGGTTGCCCAGTCCTGGCTAAGAAGGAATATATTCACAGACACGACAGAGCTGGGACCTATATACACTGGAAGCTATGTCAACACTATGGAATAACAACAGAAAAATGATGGTATAAACACACACCAGAAAAGGTCACAGAAAACGAGAAAGCAACCATACTCTGGGATATGTCAATACACACAGATAGAGAAATTAAGGCAAATAGACCAGATATAGTTGTTAAAGATCATGAAGAAAAAAAATGCTTTCTAATTGATGTGTCAATACCAGAAGAAGACAACGTTTCTCTAAAAGAAATGGAAAAACTTTCAAAATGCAAAGACCTGGAAATAAAGATAATTCGAATGTGGAATCTAAAAACAGAGACAATTCCTACCATAGTAGGTGCCTTAGGTATAATAAAAAAATATTCAGACAAATACATAACCAAAACACCAGGACTTACAAATATATATAACATACAGAAAATTGCACTACTGGGTACTGCACACATACTACGCAAAACACTTTCAATACAGTATACATAAGAGCACCACAGCAAACCACAGCACATACCCAAGGCGCACAGAGCTGCGCTCGGTAGTGAAGTGAAAGCACGTTATAAAAATAAAACTAGTGAACAATAATAATAATAATAATAATTGCTGCACAAGACCAAAGTCTCCCCACCAGAAATTACCAAAAACATATAATGAAAAGAAACATAACACGTAACTGTAGAATTTGTGGAGATGGACAAGAAACAATAAATCATATTATCTCTGGCTGCCCAGTCCTGGCTAAGAAGGAATATATTCACAGACACGACAGAACTAGGACCTATATACACTGGAAACTATGCCAACACTATGGAATAACAACAGAAAAAAGATGGTATAAACACACGCCAGAAAAGGTCACAGAAAACGAGAAAGCAACCATACTCTGGGATATGCCAATACACACAGATAGAGAAATTAAGGAAAATAGACCAGATATAGTTGTCAAAGATCATGAAGAAAAAAATGCTTTCTAATTGATGTGTCAATACCAGCAGAAGACAACATTTCTCTAAAATAAATGGAAAAACTTTCAAAATACAAAGACCTGGAAATAGACGTAAGTCGAATGTGGAATCTAAAAACAGAAACAATTCCTATTATAGTAGGTGCCTTAGGTATAATAAAAAAATATTCAGACAAATACGTAACAAAAACACCAGGACTTACAAAAATATATAACATACAGAAAATTGCACTACTGGGCACAGCACACATCTAACGAAAAACACTTTCAATACAGTAACCATAAGAACACCACAGCAAACCACAGCACATACCCAAGGCGCACAGAGCTGCGCTCGTTAGTGAAGTGAAAGCAAGTTATAAAAATAAAACTACTGAACAATAATAATAATAATAATAATAATAATAATAATAATAATAATAATAATAATAATAATACCTTGTTAGAGTACCAGGTAGTGGCTTCATATGGCTTCTGATCTTAACTGATTGGAAGTGCTTTCATGTACATATTTTGCTTTGGTATAAAAAATGGGCTACAGCATACATTCTGCTCAATACCGAAAGATTTGTTTGTCAGTCGTTTAACCTTAACACATTGACCATGTCCCTTGGTGGCTGGCTATATGTGTATCCCCTATTACGGACAGAAGCAGTGGGGAGCATCATAGCCATATGTTGAGAGAAATTCCTTGGGCTTTGAATGATTTACCATTGGAAACATTGGTGTATCATTAATTATCCTTAAACAACTCTTATTCAGGGATCTTTGAGCAGAATGAACTACTCTACCTGACGAAAATTCTAACTGGGTCCCACCTGCAAGGTCAAGCGCTGTTTATTTTGATACAAGATCACAATGTTACGCACGTCTTTGTGATGCATGTGCCCGCTGTACGCTTATCAGACAAATGGTCATGATTTGCATATTGGGCTGCACATATTTGTACCCCAGTGGCGTTTTGATGGCATGTACTGCCCTGTTACTCACTCAATAATAATAATAATAATAATAATAATATTAATAATAATAATCCTTTCTATTATAGGCACAAGGCCTGATACTTGGGGGAAGGGGATTGTCGATTACAATGACACCAGTACGCAACTGGTACTCAATTTATCGAACCCGAGAGGATGAAAGGCAAAGTCGACATCGGCGGAATTTGATCTCAGAACGGAAACGACGGAGAAAATACTGCTAAGTATTTCACCCGGCGTGCTAACGATTCCGTCAGTTGAATAATAATAATAGTAGGTCAACCTTACATGTTATACTTTCGGGATTGATAAATTAAGTACAAGTACTGGGGTCGATGTAATCGATTGGTCACCTTCCCCAAAATTCACGCCTTGTTTCTGGAGTAGAAAGGAATTGGAGTAGTGGTAGTAGTAGTAGTAGTAGTAGTAGTTGCAGCAGCAGCAGTAGCAGTAGTAGTAGTAGTAGTAGTAGTATTATTATTATTATTATTATTATTATTATTATTATTAGTAGTAGTAGTAGTAGTAGTAGTAGTAGTAGTAGTAGTAATATTAGTATTAGTATTAGTAGTAGTAGTAGTAGTAGTAGTAGTAGTAGTATTGGTGGTGGTGGTAGTGGAGGTGGTAGTGGAGGTGGTAGTTGTGGCGGTGTTGGTGGAGGAGGTGGTGGTGGTAATCTCACTAACAACGAGGAATATCAGAATGATTATGATTCTGGTAATAAATCAAGAAGTTATCTGATGATGTATGGTTCAACATGTTTCAGTAATCAATTCTGTTAGAAAAGAGGCGCATTTATATCGAGTCAGAGTTAAAACGCTCTAATAAAACCTTCAAAGCTTCTAAAATGCTATTTTGTCACCATTTTATCTGGGCGACTGCTTTACCGATCTGATGGCTGTCTCGGTGTGTAGAATATCGATTTCATGTGATTTGTTGTTTTTATCATTCATATGGTGCGATCAATAATGCTTAGTAAAATACCCAAATAAAAAAAAAATCAATGAATAAAAAGTGTAAAAGAGCAATTTAAATGAATACGAATTAAAAATAAAGATAACGTATGATTTAAAACGTGTCAAAATAATGTAGTTATTGATTTATGAGATTTTAACTTGCAGGCAAAAATTGAGTCCATGTTTTAAGATTTTTGTCATTATTTGAAAATGATATTTTTTTACCATTTTACCAAACATGATATTCTTAAAAAAGTTTGGTTAATTCTATTCTAGTTATATTAAGAAATAAAAAGAAAAAAACATTGGTAAGAATGCAAGTTTTACAAAAGGAAAACATATCCAATAGTTGATTTAGGTGATCAAATATGTATAAAATAAAGTATCTGAAAATATCCTGAAACAGCGAATTTGATGACGAACATGTATTATTTATCGTCGCACAGTATACTCAGCAAAACTATATAAATTTCATATATGTAATGCTTTTGCATAAGATGGGAGCTAATATTGAATATGATCACGATGAAATAATATCGAGTATGCAGTAAATCTTTTGTTACTAAGGATGGAGTTAAATCTGTGATCAAATAATTGAAAGACAAACCACCTTCATCTACATGTAAACAAAAATCTTAACAAGAAAATTCCTCAACAACAGGTGTAAAAATTCACCAACCATGTTTGAATCATACCAATTGATTTGCACATAACAATAGAATGCCAAACGTTACGTTATCCCAATACAAATATTATAATAAAACTTGCGTAAACTTAATGCATCTGGTTTAATGAAAGATATGTGTTTTATGTACTTGTGGATGAAATTTACATTCTGCTGCACTTTTCTTTTAAATGTATATAATCAGAATGTTTAAAATTGGTCTTTTTCATTTATGTGTGCTAAATATTAAACAATTAACCATAAAATTGTCCAAAAAACACGTTTCAAGTTGAGAGTTGAAGATAAAACGTTAAAAATGTTAGGCGAGTTGGTTTTTCAAAATTATATACGTATGTGAGAAGCATACTACAAGAATTTCATATTTCTGTATTTCAATACTACAAAAATTACTTCTGAATAGACATATGTTCAGATGAAAAAATATATGCATATGAGAACAAGCAGAACTATGCAATACGAATAAGACTGATATTAGAGTCACTAAATTTACACGAGAAAAATTATGAAAGTAAATAATTATGAATCTTATTCAAAGAAGTAGCAAAACTCTATCGAAGAATAAAAAACTGTATGAGTAAAATATTGGTGCATTTAGATACTTCTATGTATCATCATAATCTAAAATTGCCTACACACTTATTTTGCTCTCTACGCAGTTGCAATAAATTTCTATTTTCGACAGTTGCTCCTGTACTATACAAAGGTATTTTACTGCTAAGCATTTCAGTATATGATGAGAGATACAAGTTGACGATTTAACCACAAGTTTTTTTGATAGCAGAAACGCTAACACACACACACTTACATGCACACTTACATACACACTTACATGCACACATACACACACATGCGCATACATATACATGATTACAGATATATATATATATATATATATATATATATATATATATATATATATATATATATATATATATATATATATATACATGTAAATATGTGTGTGTGTGTGTGTGTATGCATGCATATCTGTGTGTTTGCATACGCTTTTAGGGAAATGCGTGTATATAATGTAACGTAATTTCATTTGAAAATGATTACTCGAATATCATTTGTGCATTTTAGGTGACGTATGAAGAAATTTCCAGAGGCGAGAGATAGATTGATAGATAGATTAATAGATAGATAGAGATTGATAAATAGATAGCGTGATAGTGGGGTAGGTAGGCAAAGAGAAAGATAATGAGACACAAACAGACAAGAGTCTGATGTTTTTAACTGGTTGATGGAGTTCAATATATTTGCATCTGGGAGATACTAGCGATTAATTTACAAAACCTCTCAAGCTTAAATCACTATCCTCACTCATTTTAGAATGTAAATACTCTTCTTCCCTTTCCCCTTGTCACAACCGCACGAAGTCGTAGCAAATTATTTTGATAAAAGCAAATGATAAATTATGAGGCGTGGTAAGCTTTATAGAGAAGATGACGATAATAAAGTATTCTGAACAGCATGACATCCCTTAGGTGATCAGTATACTTTCTTTTGAAATTCTTTTGTAAAAAATATAGATATACAAATGTATATAAATAAGGATCATGAAATAAAAATTATAGTACTGCCTTGTAATGTACTTTGTGTATAAAATATACCATACCTTTCCTTTAAAATGCATGTTTAGTGAGTATTTTGATCAGTGTGACCCTTCTTAGCAGCAATGTATTTCTATTTAAACTAGTCTTATGAAAATTAAAAGAAAATGCTGCACAATATCAAAAAGATCACGAAATATAATACATATGTTTTTATTTGTTTATAGATGTAACCTAGAGTGGGAAATTATTAATTTTCGGTGTAAGTTACCTGTCTCAGATGAAGGTATACAATTAGAATGTATATTTAGATTGTCGGATTTAGTATAGAGGCTGGGTGGCGAAATTTCTTTTCCCAAGAGAGTTCCAGAAAATTTATGAACTTATTTGCTTACAGCCATTCAGAGCTCAATTATCAAACAAATTTATGAGCACATAACAAGTGATGGGTGAGGGGATAATGTCACTCGGGTATGGAATGAACATGCTTCTTTTCTGTTTTAATAATACTTGTTATTTTTGTTCCTGTTTCAACCATGGCTACATCTGGGTAGTTATGTTATTTGTGTTGTTATTTGTTTGGCTTCTTGTACAAAAGCTCATAAAATGAAAACAAAAACTCGTTTTTCGCTGAAGACCACAGGAAAATACATATGTGGGACTCGGATAGCCAAAGATACATAAACGATACACACACGTCAATAATTTGTATCAATGAATCAATGTGTATTTATAAGACCTTCAAGCGGTTTCCGTACTTTTATATTCGTCACAAACATTATCGTCGATTGCTATAGTAATTCAAACCAGCGTATGTGTTCAATATCGATGATATTGGCATCCAAATGACGGCACAATACAAGATTTTCATGGTAATCGGAGGTCACCAGTTTGAATGTCAACCTTTCTTAACTTGACAAAAAGGTCAAGGTGAGAACAGATTAGCTGTATGGAAATGAGTTCATTACTGGTGTACGTAACTCTCGTGGTAAAAATATTTCGCGGCCGAGTTAGTCTTACATTTGGGTTCCTATTATTCTGCTCTCTGCAGACTTTAAACTTATCAGTGTGAGGCAGCCCTTCCAAGTTTCCTATAGTTTTCAGGCAGTTTTCAGTTCTTAATTTTTTCCACATACACCCAGTTTCAGATGTACGAGTCTCACTGCTCTTTTTTCGGTTCGGGCATTATCAATAACATTCGAAGATATTCCAACTTTTATTATGAATTGCTTTGCTTTCTCCTTCTTAATAATATGACCGCTAAGCCAGATAAAACAACACCACAAAATTTATTCTCATTGCCACGGTTCAATTTAAAGTACTCACAATAAGTTACTTAATAATCTACACCCTCTTGAGCTGAAGGCGTTTTTAATAGAAATTTTACAGTATATTTCCAAATACAGTTATTTTCGTAAATACCTATTTTCCATGACTATGTTGAAACAATTACATTACTATTTTATGGTTAGTTTAACAACGTTACCCTTTGCTATTATATGGTATATAAGACTATATAAATTAGGTACTACAATAAGAATCCAGTTTTCGCATGCCATGTCACATACCAACCTAATGATATTGAGCTCCCATATGACAGCTTTTACTAAATGAAGACTTGAAAACCAAACGTCACCTGATTATTGTATCTTAAAATGTATGAAGTATGATTCAATAGGATAGCTGAAAATATATCCATGGAGATATTGAGTGAAACAATAATATATCAGTGTATGGAAGAATCATGTTGTAAAAAAATACTTCACTTCAACACAAATGGATTCATGTTATTGTATCAGTTGTATCTTGTCTTATTCACTAAAATATTTTTCAATCTTGAGAGGTACTGGATACTAAATTAGAATTCATGTAAGTTAAATTAAAAAATAAAATTTTGAATAACCTACATTGTTTAGCTTGTCTTTCCATTTTGCAGGAAGCAGAACTTTCTTTTTGGCTGTACGTAGTAGTTCGAAAGCCATTTAGAAGCTCCCATTAATCCAAATTCAAAACCTCAATGAAAGATCCCAAGTATAAAATCTATTTTAAAATAATGATTTTCATTTAAATCAACCACAAGTAGTTTCATTGCTTTTAATATTTACAACAAAATATTTCAGGCTACTTATCACAGACATCTATAAAATGTGAAAGGAAGATTTAAATGTCAATCAACTTAGATTATATTAAGCATAAAATATTTTGAGATTTTCAGATTTTTCATATGACTAAAACATTGCAGATATAATAAAATTAAGACAACCGCATCAGATTTTAAATGGAACACATTGTTTTGTAACATTAAAATTTACAATAATTATTACAAATCTGCATATACAGCGTTTGAAACGACGGATATAAGAAACTCATCAATTTTATGCATATATATATACCTGATACACATGATTAAATTCATACGATATACATACACACACACACACACACACACACACACACACACACACACACACACACACACACATATATATATATATATATATATATATATATATATATATATAATCATAAATATACAGGGGTCAGCATAAGTTGCTTCACCAACATACTGAAAAATTTAGAAATAGCAGTCAAAGAACTATTGATTCTAAACTATATTTTTTTCTCTAACGGATGGCGATATTAATGGCACACATAGAACAAAAACTGAAGAGAAAACAAAAACAAACCTGCCTTTAGTTAATCATATACGACGTTTCATGGTTAAGAATATAAAGCTATTCTCTTCCAATCATAAAGCATGATGTACGATAAATCCGAAAATGTCTATATACTCATGGGAATTTGACTATGCGACATTAAAATCACACGAGGAAAGGTATTCACAAAATTTATCGGCTAGTAAGTTCAACATTTCACCCCAAGAATTTATCCCATGTGCACCACAAATAGTCCCGCATAAAAAGTCCCGCATAAAAGGGTTGCAGTTTAACCATCTAATAAGAGACATCAATATAAATATACAGATATAGGGAGTTTAGTCAGCATAAGTTGCTTCACCAACATACTGAAAAATACATACATATATATATATATATATATATATATATATATATATATATATATATATATATATATATATACATATATATATATATATACATATATATATATATATATATATATATATATATATATATATATATATATATATATATATATATATATATATATATGCAGGCATATATATTTGGGTTTACAACGAGTGTTTTCCTTCATCTAATTCACACCGTTCTCTATGAGGTTGATGTGGTGCTTTTCTCTAAGTTAAATACATTCAGGCGAGGTTTTGGTAACAGGAAATGCTGGATTATACAAATAAGTGTAGTCTTTGTGCATATTTGTGCGTATGAGAATAGTATTTCGCTCTCGTCATTTTTGATTATGCACATAAGCAGTAATACTTCATAAATTTCATGCCTGTTCGTGTACATGCATATACATTCCATTTCCATTTGTGATGGAGTGCATATGTTCATTGATGAATATAAAATGGAGAAACACCGAAATGTTTTACAATTTTTCGCGTAATAAGCTATTGATTGTGGAGATTTTACGATACAAACAAGGTGATAAATGTTCGAATGTAACATTACCGTTAAAACAGCGGAAATAATGGGCAAATTACCTTTAGAGGGCAGAGAAAACCCGTCAACAGCCATGGGAGCAGAACCCGCATCCCCTAAGACACCAGCTGTGTACTTTATCACTAAGCTAAACTGGTCGCTGACAACTCATGCACTGATTTTTAACACTAAATAGATTCTTGACGAACCAAGTGTGCAAATATAAATAAACTTACATTTATTTTTATTAGAAACGTTCGAATGTGTATTGTACGATACAAACAAGGGTATTTTACCCATTATTTCTGCTGTTCTAACGGCAATGTTGGTGTCTTACAATCTACCGATCGGAAGACTTTAACGTTTAACCTTGACTTGTTATCCTCAATGATGAATGACGGGGTTGAAAAATTAGACGTTTCCATATACAAATAAACACAGAAGTAATACAATGTTTTGTGTAAAACCAGAGATGATTAGATATAAGTAAATAGATAAATATATGGTCTAAAAACTAATGTAAAATGATTATGCGCATAAAAAATCTGTTGTATATGTTAAACTTACAACTGTGGTATCTCTAGCAGTAACCCGCTAGATTTCATATAAACAGTGAATAACTATTTTCCCGATTTTTATATCGGAACGAAGAGTTTAACTGAACACACGAAGTACGATGATGGTGTGGTCTGTTAATGCGAGGATGAAATAAGTTGAGTATGCACCGAAGAGATTCTACGCAAGCCCTTCGATTTTAATTTAAAGAACTTAAGGGAAGTTTGTTTGCGACAAAACATTACAACCAGCAACGTTCTAGGTGTGTACACATATTGCATATTTTATTATTTCATGCATGTCTATCATAATTTTTCAGTCGATTGTAGGTCAACACTGGGATTGGCTTAAAGGAATTCTACTGACTTCTAAAAATTGATGGACTTCCGCCAGAATTTGAAACCGTTATATTATTAACGTTATTTGACGTAAGTATTATCTCTCTCGCTCTCTCTCTCTCTCTCTCTCTCTCTACATATATATATATATATATATATATATATATATATATATATATATATATATATATATATATATATATATATATATATATATATATATATATATATATATATATATATATATATATATATATATATATATATATATATATATATATATATATATATACATTTGTGTGTGTCTACATATGTGTGCACAGGTAAAATATCGAGAATATCGGGAACGGAATGGTAGGTGAAATTAAACATAGGGATTTGTATAATATCCATAAGGAACAATACACACATATGCATTATGTCTATCTATTAGCTTTTACGTACTACTTGTTTCAATCCTTTGAGTGCAGTTATGCCTGGGCACCTCCTTCAGAAATATTTTGCTGAATGAATCGACCCCAATACTTTTTATGCATAGTACTTATTCGATCGGTTTCTTTTGCAGAACCATCAGGTTACGGCGATGTAAGAACAACAATAGGTGTCAAGCGGTGGTATATATATATATATATATATATATATATATATATATATATATATATATATATATGCATACATACATCTCTTGCAGTACCTCTGTATGTATAGTGTCAATTGTAGCCCCCTATATGTGCATCTTTATCTTTCTTCATGCGAGTTCCTTTTCATTAAAGACCTATGTACTTGGAAAATGATGGGTTTGCTTGATGGATGCTGCAGCTACATACATGATACATTTATACCTAATTATAGTTTCTTTTACTCGGAAAGATATACCCTAGCTTATAGTCACTAGAAAATGGTAACAATATAAGAAATATTGATTATTGTCAATTTAATAATTAAGGATAATAATGAAATATGATCTGACATCTATAATAAAACAGAAGATTTCGGTTTCCAAGTGGCTTCAATACCATGGCTCAATAGTAAAATTCATTCTTTTACTGGTTATGGTGTTTTTGCAGGGCAAATAGTTATACATGGTACTATTATCAATAATGCAATAAATTTTTGGAAAGAGTCAAAAAGTGTTAAGGCATTTAGTAAAACAAGGGTATAAATATGGTTAATTGGTTAAAACTTTTAATCGCTGTTTAGGTGGGAAACATGAAATTGTAAGTGAATACGGTACAATATGTAGTCTTGAACGTAGTAAATATTTGTAAGGATTTGAAAAGTTTAAGATTCGTGTTATTTACTTACTACGTCACCAATACTATTTGACACAACTGAGGAAGTAGTAATTATGCACTCCGTCATCACTATTTAAGTTTGTCTTTTAAATTCTTGGTGATGGAACCGATTGTCTGATAAAACATGTAAATGTTCATACAGGTAGCTTTATTATCTTTTTCACAGTTTAAGTAGCTTTAAACATAGCAAGTCTTTATCATAGTTAATTTCATGTACTTTTATTAGTTCCTATTTCATAGAATTTAATGTTTATATTAGTTACTAGTAATTTAATATTATAGCTTGTAGTGGTGATATATTAATGAGTATGCACTGTTTTATTATTAACTTTTGAATGATGAAATAATGTATTTCACTCTTAATAATTATATTATTAGTTAAATGAATTTCAATTGTGTTTGCTTTGTTTTGGAGAGATTTATATAAAGCTTTAATTTTTATTAAAGTAGTAACTATGTAAGACTGGTGCAATTATTATTTGCATGGACTTAAAGATTGGTCGTGATTTAGCATATACTTTAGTTATTGCACTTCATTATTAATAGCGATAATATGTGCATTCGTTTATATGTTTCTTTCTTGTAGTTATATCAAAGCTAGTGTTTAATCCTACCTATAACGTGAATAATTGAATGACTGTGGTTAGTAATCTTTCACTTTTATATTATTCTATGGAAGCCTGTAGGAATTATAATTTTTATATGACTTAATGAATTGTTCGCTGTTTAGTTACGTATTTAGGAGTTGGTTGTAATTATTTACATACGGTAGATGCGTTTGAAAGTTGTGATTTCTTTGTTCCCAAACAATACGTATTATAGTGCTGTTGACACCGCTAGGTTGAATAGTACTGCCCAGGTGTCGAGACCATAATGATATCTGTGGGGCAGCTGATGATGGAGATATGTTGGATTGTTGGTATGGTTATCTTTGTATATGTAGAATATTATATATGTGGAATATTATAGCTCATCCTTTTGATATATATATATATATATATATATATATATATATATATATATATATATATATACAGCGACTTTCTTTCAATCTCCGTCTACTATATTCATGTACAATGCCCGAGGGTCGAGTACAAGACACATCTCCAAGATGCCACGTAGTAGGATTGAACTCGGTACTATGAGTTTGGGATGCAAGCTTTTTACCATGCAAGCATACCTGTGGCACTGATATGTATAGATGTGCATAGTATTGCAGGTGAAAATATTAGTGTAAGTGTTCTTCTGTACATATTAGTATAAGTCTCTATTTTTGTGTAACAGCTAAGTATATTTTAAAATATATATGTTGATTGAATAGTGATATCATGAATTCTATTCCGGCTCATGTGTACAACCTCGGATTAATCGAATTCTCAGACTTGAAGCAGCTATATGAGGATATATTCTAAGTTTAGTGACACAGATGTTAAATTGTCCAAAGTCCTCTTTTAAAAATACATGATGTGAAGATGATTGCATCAGTTTCAGCAATAGTGATACTTTCTAGCTCAATATTATCCTCTGGAAATCAAATCAGATTTTAAAATTAGCTTCCGGTCGATTTTTCCATGCGCTTGTCTGTAGAGGTAAATGTATTTCGCCAACGCTTTCTCGTTTTCCGTTTCTCCTTGTCCCGTCTCTCACTCACGTTCTTTGTCACTCCGTCTCCCTCTCGCGATATAGAGATATGTGTGTGTATATCTAAATACATACTTATATATCACCTACTCATTCTCGTTTTCCGTTTCTCCTTGTCCCCTCTCTCACACACGTTCTTGCTTACTCCATCTCCTTCTAGCTATATATAGACATGTGTGTGAGTATCTAAATACATATCTATATATTTGCGTATATATATGTGTGTGTATGTATGTGTGCGTATATATATATTTATATATATTTCAAATCTATATATTCCACTTCATGTTGAGATAGGGCATTGAAAATGATTTATTACTTTATGATGTAAAATGATTTGCCATTTTCTGAGTACTTCTTAGTAAATGTTGACGTTCCAAATTTAAACCTGCGAAGGAAAGGGAACATTTCTTACTCGTGATAAATAGTGTAAAGTTATTTAGACGTATAGAAAAGTGTGCATATGTGATAGACTTCTGTATTAGACATTGTTGCTAACAACTTTCCATACTCAAATGGAGGGAGTAAATCAGTAAATTAAAAATCGCTAAGAGACAAGAGACAATAAATTGAATACTTGCATTTTAGGATGATTCTAGGGACCTCAGTCTTTCGTTTGGGAGCCTTCACAAATGCTTAATCATAATGTAAATCGATATATTATTGTTAAATTCTGCATGTCTTTAAATATATTGTATAAATAACAACGTTTTTTATGGTTTTTTAATATCTTTATCTAGTTGAACTACAATTTCTATAATGTACCCTATAATTATAAGACTTTCTGACTTTTAAATAAAAGAGCTACAATTTATATAATGTTCCCTATAAATATAAGATTTTCTGACTTTTAAATAACAGAGCTATAACTATTGATATATTTCTAATATGTGTATATTCTACCTTCAACAAACTAAAACGTTGGATGCACCACTCCCCCTACAATTGCACTGTAAGCAAATGTGGTATTTTCCAGACAGTACACATTTGACCACTGAAACCAGTACTTGTCACTTTGAACACTGATGTATACATTCATTGTAATCTATGTCTCAAAGTTTATACCGTTTAAAAGTGAAGAACCCAAAAATTAAATGCACACATATTACAGCATAACACCCATAAAATGCATGATATAACAAGTAAACAACTAACTTTGGGTCAAAAATAAAGGTACTGAGATGGCCGTAACATTCTGATGAAGATGCATTGTTTAGCTGCAGGCAGGTATAGAAGAGCATGGTATACAGTGTATGTCGTTATTATCTTAGACTGTTAAATAGTTGTTGTAGCCAACAAGTTGTTTACACCTACTTTAGTTTTTAAATAAGATTGTTTATAGATTTAACATTGGATATGTAATCAGATAATCAAATATAACAATGCAATAAACAGGGAAAAGTAATTTCAAAGGAAACGCAACCATTATACCTAGTGTCTCACGTGACTTCTGGCCAGTAACCAAACAAATGATAGTGAATTTGGCAATCAATATGGGCTTCGTTTATAAGAGATATATGCATCGCATGCAACAGATTGAGTGAAACAATTTTCTTAATAAATAACTATATTCGAGAAATTCTGTAATAAACCTACAATCTCATAGTTTAAGATTGTATTGTAATGGAATGATGCGATTTGAAATGAAATAAAATAAATAAAATTTAAAATAGAATGATGCAACTTTGACTGCGATAACTTGAATTTATAAGGACAGAGAAGAAAAACAATCCTACCTTGAAGTATTTTCTTTCGAAGATCGGGTTACAAAATTACTGCCAATAGACCTATAATGGATTACAGATCCAATTCAAAATATCTCTTGTTAATTTTAAAAAAAATTTAAAAATAGAAATTACAAATTTTGCATCCAGGGATTCTTCTCTCAATATTGTATGTCTGATGGAGAAGACCTAAAAGTATTCAAACAGTAGCTATATGGTCATTATTCCGCTATGTTATATTGAAAATTGCCTCTACGTATGTTTCTGTGTATAGAGTGATATGTATCTGACTTTTAAAACGTGTGTTGCTCGTCAGTCCGGAGGATTAATGATTAAATTTTGCAGTCCGTTCCCATTCGGCACATATGTGCGAGGAAGGTTGTTTGTGGAAGATTAGCGGTTACCCGTGCATACTAGACAATCTTCTCTACATCACCGATGTTATGTAAGGTAAAGTCAAAGGCCAATACAACTTCGCACCAGTGATGCTGTAACTCATTTCTACAGTATAGAAGGAAAGAAATAAGATGAGAAAATGCAGATTCTTTTACAAGACTAAATAATAAGTTTAAATCGTCATGGCAAAAGTATTATACAAGAAAAAAGACACTACTAAACAAACTTTAAATGTAAACCCAGCCTATTCAATGGTCTACCGAAAATTCCTAAAACCAGACTATAAACGAAGCCATTAAAAATCACCAAAGTCATTCATATATACACCAACGCCAGGAGACCTAAAATGATGGCTCTCTATAGCTGGTTCATCCTGTGAAACGCATCAACTAATTTGCCTCAAAGATATCCTTCTGAAACTATTTCTAGAATACAACAATGTTACATTACGGATGATGTGGATATGTTTAATCACCTTTCGAAATAGGTCAAAGAAAAAAACATTTATGGTTTCATTTGCTGCGATAAACCTATACATCAACATACCGCATAATTATGGAATGGAAGCAATTCGGTTCTGGTTGGACAAATATCCAGAAGTAATACCGGAACGGATCAGCAAAGACTCCACAATTGAATCAATTAAATTCAACCTACAAATTAACAATTTCATGTTTGACACCACTGTTTATCGTCAAAAGATGGAATTGACATGGGGACCAGGGCGGTCGCTGTTATTGCTAACCTAACAATCGGCTATTTAGAAATAGCAGAAGTCATCTTCGCAATTTGGAAACCCTCTCATAAGAGAAAATAAAAGATTTTTGGACGACTACTTCATCCTCTGGAATGGAAACATGGATAAACACCTGGATTTCAAAAAAAAACTCCTTAATATCATTAACACAAACATACAACTCACAATGGAACACAACCATGAGAACTTCCCCTTCTTAGATATACTGGTTAAAAAATAAACAAAACGTTGGAAACGCACATATTTACAAACCTACACACACTATACAATACCCATTATTTAGCTCATGCCACCCGATGTATTTGTCGGCGTAAACTTTTAAACGCGCACACAAAGACAGTATTGTGAAATGGTAAGAAAATACGCTAAATTTTCCAATGAAATATAAAACAAATTACATGAAGTGGTCGCCGTTTCAGTACCCGTGATTCTTTTAATTATTCTATGACTGCATATTCCACTGCGTGCCTCAACTGTAAGCGCTAGGACACGGTGTGCACATCAATTGACTTTATCGTAGATAGGATGATAAGATATAACGGATATGCGTTCGACGTCGCAAAAGTGAAAGCCAAAGACATCAGTGTTGCAATTTCAAATCAATATGGAACAAGATTTAGATTGCATTAATTATTTGATAACTTTTAAGCCAAAACTCATTCAATTTTCGACACATTTAAATTTTGCATTAAAAAATAAATTACGTTTTAAAATGCTAGTGCATTGTTTCAATTAACCAATGAAAGTTCTAATCAACGACATCGACCATGAACTCTTGATTAACTGATATTTAATCAATATCGAGCTGAAAATGTGTACAGATTCAATGAAGGCGTTTACAGGTCTGAATGTACAGGGGTTGCACTTACTGTTTGGATGTAATTTAGTTTATGAGTATAAAAATATTTACCGATAAAGATAATTATAAAGTTGAATGCCTTGGTAATATCATTAAGAATATAAATATCAAATTACTGAGACCTCTTTCCACAGAATATAATAACTTTCTATATACAATTTCACGCATTCTGCTTACAAAATTGAGAATATATTTTGCATTTAATACATACAAAAAGATTTTAAAAAGTCATGTAAATTGGCACTCATATAAATTTGTTCACTATCTACGGGAATTTGTACATAAGTACATACATATATAGTTATGTGTGAATTTATTCTCATGTGTATGTATATGTTTATGTATGTGGATGTATGTATTATCCGCTTTTTAGAACTTTTAGAGTAAAATTTGCATTTCTTTTCTTAAATGTTATAAGCTTAAAACTAATTTTCGTTTAAACCCATGAAATTGATAAAAATAAGCGCATTAATATGAAAAGAGTTCTGTCAAATTCTCTTGAGATATATGAAACTGTAGATCAACGTCATGTTATCACTGGGTATATATAGTGAGTTATTATCACACTATCACATACACTGTGTGTATATTTTCGAGACGAGCATTCCTCTTCAAATATGCAAACACGCACGTGCACACGTGAGTCTATACATGAGTACATAACGATAGTTATATATCACTTGACACAAATATATATATATATATATATATATATATAAGATAATAAGAGTGAAAAAACTACAGAAGGCTTGTGTTACATGGTTAAAGTATATATTTAAATTATTATACCTAAGGCACCTACTATAATAATAATATTATTATTATTATTATTATTATTATTATTATTATTATTATTATGAAATATATCTTATTTTAGGCTAGGAGTTTTAATTCCAGTATGATATATTCTTATATACAAAAATATTACGATGATCTTTACAAATATCTAAATATCAAATCTATGAAATTTTCAAAATACAAAATTTTATAATGTTTTTACATATCTTAGTATTATATATTTTTCTTAAGATTATATTTTACATTTGTCAGTTATTCCCTAATATATTGATAATTTATTCTTTTGATCAATCAGCATGTATATTACATTAAACTATGTCTCCTATAGGTATATGGACCTTTTAATATGCTTTTAATTAGGTTAATTTTCCTGCATTAGTTTGCCATTTTTTCAAGTATCAATTTTTTTTTTTTTTTCATTTCCGCGTTGAAATTCGTCTTGATTGATATGATACAAAACAGTAATATATTAGTATTAATATTCGTCTTTAAAATGTGAGGGTAAATACAGATTTTGTGAAATTTCACTGAAACAGCTGACAAACACTGTATAAATTAATAATCCGAATTATAAAAAAATAATAAGGCAGCACCGTATTGTCGTGGCTACAATATCTCATAAATTCGGATAGTTGTCCGCAGTAATTTCAACATAAGTTAATTCAAGATATCTTCCCTGTTAAGGGAATTTTATATCTATTCCAAAATCATTTTAAAGCAATGTTTTGGTGATTATGAGTTAAAAATGAATATCCAAAGACGCTCTTTTGTGTAATCGAAATTATTTAACTTGAAACATAAATTTATAACCCGCATGTTACGTTACTGGCTTGTGGTGCGTAATTATCGGAGAAATTCACTTCATTTGCACTATTTAATATTACCTCCCCTTTAACGTGCATCATATGAGAGATGTCTCGTAAAAGATGTTTGTAATTATAGAAAGTGTTCATTCTATGAATTTTGAGGGATAAGGACTTAAAAACTTGAAGCAACTAATTACTCAACTGAATCATTTGCGCAAAATGGACCAGAAATTTTTTTTTTGTGAATACATCACTTTCTTAGAAATAATCGTATCTTATATTTGATTTGTTTATCCCCTGCGTCGACTGCTTTTAGAAAACTGTAAACTGATTGCATAACATATGCTGAGATAATAAATATTAAATGCACACTGCATTATTTCGACAGCAACTCTGTAGTTATCTGAAAACATAAAACTATTGTTATAGTAAAGTAATATATTTTTTTAAAGCACATCAAATTCCTCAGTACTGAACGATAACACAAAGTTGCTTTTAATTTGATTAAATCATAGAAACATCTAATTTCTCTGTATGATTCAAAATACAGGATATGATTCAAACTGAAAAATTATGAGAGAACACTATCCTATACAGACATAGACATAAAATCAAACAAGTATGTACAAAAAATTTTCATGCGCCCGTGTATGTGTGTATATATGAGTATGTATATAGGTATATGTGAATATATATGCATACACACACACACACACACACACACACACACACACACACATACACATATATATATATATATATATATATATACGATTGTATGTTTATATAAATACACACACATGTAAAAATAGTAAAAGAAATACAAAAAGATACGTGAAAAGTACAAACAAATTGAAGACACCGGTAAATAAGTATTGTCAGAAATAAAGTTGCACATTGTTTATATTGATTTTAAGGTAATTTCATTTGATTAAATTTATATATTGACGAAATTTATTTCTTCGAAACACATGAATATAGAATAAAGAAAATATGAAATATAAATACAGTAAAATCAAATATATAACGTTAGAAAAAACGTGAAGCAAGAATTTACAAAAATAAAAATTATTCAGAATGAGAAATCCAAGAAAAATTTTAAGTGAATTACTATTTGTTTATTTGACAAAGTTATAAAGTATTGGCATTATGTAGGCATGTGTGTGTGTGTGTGCATATATACGTACATATACTATACAACTGAGTAACTGTTTCACGTTGTAAATGTATATATATATATTTAAGTATATATATATATATAAGCACACAGCCATATATATATATCTAAACATATACATACATACATACATATATATATATATATATATATATATATATATATATATATATATATATATATATATATTTAAATATACATATAAATAAAAGATATATAAATATATATATTCATACACACCAATATATATTTATATAGATATATATATATAAGCATATAAGCATACCCATATATGTGTGTGTATGTGTGTAGCTATCTGTATGCATATATAGTGTAAATTTACAAAAATAAAAAAACAAAAGACGAAGATGGGTGTGTAAACAACAAACAAATGTATTAGTTTAACGTTCGGGAAGTGAGAAAGTCGTTTACGTTTCAAGCCTACGCTCTTCGACAGAAAGGAACACAGAAATAAACAGGGATAGAAAATAGAAAAAAAGTTTTAGTGGCTATCGATCTCTCATGGCGCATGTCGGACAGAGCGGTCGCACAGGAGAGCTAGGAAGAAGAGTAGATAATAATGTAGTGGTAAATCCAACACGAAGGTGCACGTGTGTGTATATGTGCGAACGTGTATGTCCGTGTGGAAGGGGGCTGGTGACCTTGACGTGTGCGTGTGTGAATGAGTAGATGTGTGGATGATGGTGTAGTTGCTGAGAAATGGTAAGTGCTAGTGTGCGCGCTGGAGGTGGGTGCTGGGAAGTGTTTAGTGCTAGTATGTGAGTGGTGGTGTCGTATGGTGGTGTGAGGTGTGGTTCTGTGTGGTGTGGTGCTGTGATGCGGTGTGGTGCTGTGATGTGGTGTGGTGCTGTGATGTGGTGGTCAAATTAAGATAAACACGAAGATATAATAACGGGGTGGTGTAACAGAATTGTCCCATACCACAGTTACTTATTGACATGGTAGAATGATTTGCAAAATAAACCTAACGAAATATTTTGACAGCTTGTAGAATTGTTAAAATTGTAGAGAATGGGGTACACCAAGAGATACGTATAGTAATATTATTATTGAGTGAATACCTCGAGGGCTTCTAACTCATGCCGATCTCAGAGTATATTTAATTTATGGATTTGACAACATTGGGATTTATAACATTGAACCGGCTTCCAACACATCAACAGTGGTAAACACATCCACAGTGTGAATACAATGCGCATGATATATTTATCACCTTTATGTATTACACCAATATGAGTAATGTTAACGCATACACACATGTATCAATACACACACACATATACGTATGCATATATTTGTGTGTGCGTGCGTGCGTGTGTGTGTGTATATGTGTGTGATATTTCACTCCAGATTTAGTATTTCCTAATAAGTGCCTCCTCGTAAAATACTGTGATGTATTGCTAGAATTCTACTCTACTAACAGCATAATTCTTGTACTCTAACTTACGCGTAACATTTAATAATGCGAAAGATCTAGCTGCATATCAGAATACTAGTGTTTATAAAAGAATGGGTGAAAAGTACATTTCCTGGTGTAAATGTAACAGAAACATCTAATGTTTACATTTTCGATCTCCAAATTCAGTATACAGATTGAATTGCGTAGTGAGCATAAAATGGCAGAATACAAGATAAAGAAATGTTTGACAAATCATTCACATTCACGCATAAGCACATACGCACACACAAAGTCACACAACCTCTAAATGTCTCTCTCATTCTTCTCCCTACTTACTTTCCTTCACTCAAACTTAGAATATATAGAATCGATAACAATTGCCCTTGTATATACATCAGAATGTAATTTTTTCCTTGATGCTCAAGCGACACTTCACACAAAAATATTGAAATGTCTGATTTCAGAACATTTATTTGCTGTAAAGATTAATAAAAAGTTCAATATATTGAATGTCTCAAGTTCGGAGGAATAATCTACTGACGCAGAGTTCTCAGAGCGCAAAAACCTATACCTACATTACAAACAACGAAGTTAAGCGATTATGAAACTGCAGTTATCAACATCAATTCCTCTTTCAATCAATAGGTTTTCTTCTAAATAGGATGGTCACATTGTAAAGAAACCTGCTGCTCATATAGGACCTGAATTAGGAAGAAACAAAGTCAATTAATGTAATTTACGATAGCAAAACTTATCGAAGTTTTGGTTTAAACAAAAAAAATGTTATAATATGAACTTATCCTTAAATAGGATATCAACTAACAATAAATATCAAGTGAATTTATCTAAAAAATACTTATTTTACCAATAAATAAAAGAAAAACATTTAACAATATTAATGGAAAAAGATGCAATACTTATCTCAACGAAGCTTTAGTTTGAACTAAAGCTTCGATAAGTATAATATCGTTAAATATTTTTCTTTTATTTATTGTTTTTATTTATTTTTAAAATAAGTACTTTTACTTATTTAAAATAAGTATTGTTATATAAATTCATTTGTTATTTATTGTTGGTTGATATATATACATTCATTTTATTATTATTATTGTTATATTTTGACCCGAAGATTAGCTATATTTTTGAATAGAATTGATTTTCGATCGATTTATTTTAATCGATTTTATTTTATTTTATTTTCTATTTGTAACTTTAGTTATGAAACACATGTAGTCATTTTATTATTTTGATAATTATTACTTAGTATTTTATTATAGTTCTTTTTAGTGTATTTACTTATTAATTTTTTCTATATGTGACTGTGGATTTTCATGGATGAGTTCAGGAACTGTGGTTCTTTCCTCTAAATGATATATTTATATATTATATACTGTGAAACTTAATTTAATTTAAATTTTGATAAATTAAATTAAATTGAGTTTTTACCTGTAAATTTGGAGGTGAGGCCAAACGGCTTCATTCATCTTTTAATTTTCATTTCCTTGTTCTTTCACTCGTTTTTTGTTCCCACACGTTTTGTGTTGACCCGTCTATGTTTGCCCTTTGTGGGTAACGAAGAAATTTATATTGGGTCAGTACATGGCTATTTTTACATTTGCATAAAATATAATAATGATATCTTCCAGCTTTGTATATATAACTATAAAAAGTAAAAATTTAATCACTTTCCTTTTCTGTATTTGTCGATTACATATTGAAGAGGATGGAATTATGGGACTTCTAACAGTCATTATGGATTACTACAAAGGATTTTACCACGGATTTATATTATTTCTTGAAAGTTTTTAGCCCAAGTTTGTACCAATACACATCTATGTCAGTAAGCTTTTAAACAGTTTTATCATACCTTTTTTAAATAGCATATCTCTCATTGGATTGACTACATGGTAATTCATCCTTTTCTCTGACGAGAGGATGATTGGAAGAAAGCCTCTTAGCTTACAGCCGCGCCTACAACGATGCATACATATATACATACATACATATATACATACATACACACACATATACACACATATATATACATACATACACACTCACATATGTAATTATTTAAAGGAAACAATACATATCTTTAAGTGCTACTAATAGTTTCCTATGCTGAGAAATATCTCAAACATTTTAATTAGTCATAAGCCACATATCCTAACGAATGTTTAAAAAAATGCTTAAGAAATTTGAAAAACTGTGAAGGCACTATATGGAAAACGCAGAGTAGGAAAAAAACGGAAAAGCTACTGAGTCCCTAAATTATAATACAATAGATAAAAAGACCTATTTTGGTTTATGTGGAGGGAATCATGCTAATCGCATAGCCTCCTTCCAACATAAATACAAAAGCTAACTACTAAATTGACTAGCAACGTATGGAGTTTTAAAGATAACGAAGCACAACAAGTGATCAAGTGGGAAATTGAGAAATCCATACATTATGTTAAAGGATCGAAAAGATGTAGACTTTGTTCATGGAGAGAGCGCAGATATTGTTCAAATCTCTACTGAGTCCAAGGTCTGAAATTTACAGCTTTTGCAAGTGGATGTAGAAATATATTTTGAAGTATTGGAAATTCCACCTATTCCTGATTAACTTCCTGATTTATATTTCCAGCC
This sequence comes from Octopus bimaculoides, assembly GCF_046866305.1. Lineage (NCBI taxonomy): Eukaryota > Metazoa > Mollusca > Cephalopoda > Octopoda > Octopodidae > Octopus > Octopus bimaculoides. The sequence continues at coordinate 34,299,731 of NC_142935.1, forward strand.
TTATAATTTGGAGTCTTAGGAAGATAACTCTTTACCGTTTTTACTTTTTACTTCCTACATTTTAGTTTTGTCTTTTTCGTTTTCCGTTTATCGTTTTCTGTTTAACATTCTGCTTTTTGCATTTGCTACCTTCTTAATTTTTTCACGTTTCTCCTCCTATTCAAATATTTTTCGGTCCGTTATGATAGTTGAGCTCCGGCTTTCATGTAATTGACTTACACATCCCGGTACTTGCCAGTGAAAATTTGAAGCTACTATATTAATTTCAGTACAGTATTATCCAAATATCATTCACAAAGTAAGATCAATAGGCCCCGGGATTTTTAAAGATATGCTTCATTTTTTTCTAAATTTGTATAAAATAAATACAATAATAATGAATACACACATACGTGTACATGGTAAACAACAAAGGAATAACAATGAGAAAAAATGAATGTCTCTGAGACTTTCAGTGCCTTGCCTCTGTCTGTTCACTCCTCTCCTTCCACTATTAAGGTAGTGCGAAAGAAAAAACACATACACACACAGAGGAAAAGAAAATCGATAGTTTATATGAAGTTAGACTAACTACTTTCATGATCCAATCTTATGTTGTATTGATAAGCTGCAATAAGTGCAAAATTACGTTACCTGCAAGTACTAAGACAAGTAAAATTATTAAAAAAAGTGGATTATATGAAAATATAATTACATATGTTCTCTCACTCATAACAAAAAACCTCGCATAATAATAATAATAATAATAATAATAATAATAATAATAATAATAATAATAATAATAATAAAGTAAAACAAAAAAACTAGAACAGATTATATGCCTTCAGCGGGTCTCTCCACTTGAGGGAAAATTCTCCTTTTTATTTCTTGACAATTTCTTACTCTGAATGCAACCGTAGATGGCAGCACCAACGGTCACCAGTCAAAATTTCCATGTGTGAATAATAAAAACGTAATATGGAAAAATGTCAATCGGTTTGGTGCGTTGCTTTTGGCCTACACTGTATATATGTCTGCATGTATGCGTGTGTGCATGCTTGTATGTATATATGTTTGTGTCTATTCATGTTTGTATGTGTGTCGAATTTGTGCTTGTTCAAGAGTATGCGGAGGTGTATCTATCCAATAAAGAAGCCTATATGGGCCTTATAGTATATGTTTAATCTGAATGGAATCTACCCGCAATTACGACACGAAAATATTAATCGTTATATTAAAATCTTCTCAAAATATGTAAGAAGTTGAGAAGAATGTACACATTGTATTGCCAACCTTAATTCTATGTTACTTATAGTATTCGAAATGGAATATTGTGAAATATTTACCTATGTTAGTCATAAAACATCTGGCACCTTTTTAAATACACATTATACAACGAATATATTCAAAACTTTATGCACATTTTTATTATGAAATGATAATTTTTGTATAACATCACTCCATGCTAAAAAAGCATCAAACCTCCACAAAATGAATTATTTGAAACAACATTAGTGGCTTTCTTTTTACGCAATAACAATATTGGAAACAATATAATCAAAATGGATTCACTTGCACAGTTTACGTAACACACAGTGTGTTCAAATGAATTTGGTTTCACAGAAGCAAAGCCTCAAACGCTATTAGAAAACCAAAACTAAAAAGTGAGTTCCCTGGATTAATCAACTCAACTTTGCAATATACCGTATTTCGTTGATTTCTGCCTTTTAACATGAAACCCAAAACCTAGCTCTTATGCTTGGGTAGCCAATGGTTTCAATCGGTAATGAAAATCTTTTCCATTCATTCATAAATAACAATAACTATTTTTGATATTATGCTGTCATACCTGTACCGAGTAACTAGCGACCATGCGAAAATTAGCCTATATATATTGCCCAACATAACAATATGTTATTTCACACCAGCTTATCGTTCATGAAAAAGCAATCGTAGAAATACTATGTGTAGATAGAATCTGATGTAACTCTATGCAATAATCATAATCAGCATTAAATTTCAATGGGAGGGAACGTGGATTACATAACAATATAGAAAAACAGAACAACACGTTGATAATATTTAATATTGTATTTTATTAATGTTTAAGTAAAATATAAAGATTTATTATTTCAGATTCACCACGCACCGAATTTAGAAATAAGAGTTAAAATTCCTTTTCTGCTACCGTAAAGATCTCGCAGATAGTAACACATATTTTTTACGTAGATGAAGTTTACATAAAGCTGAAGATCAGTGGAAGATCAGTTGTGTGAGTTGTATCCAGTTATAGGTGGCTTATCTGATATTCAAATGTAGAAATTCCTCCAGATTCGGTTTAAATATGATGGGATCCTTTTCCTATTTGATCAGGTTTGGGACCATGTTAAATAGGGAAAGGCCTGTTGAGGAAAAGAAATTATGTCGCAGTGTACCCATTTGTTGTGATCCTGAACTGGGCAGGGGACGTATGGCTTGTGGTCCTAGCTTCAAAGCTAACGTTCTGGTCGTTTGCGCAATGCTGGGGGTATATTCTCCACATCGAGCACATGAAGTACTGCTCGCGGCGGCGGCGGCGCTGGTGTGAGTAGAGTTTCAAGGCTTTAAATCGGTCCCAGTAAACGTGATCAGTCATACACTTAATCATTTTGGTGAATGCCCTCTGGGGTGGTACAATTTTCGAGATGTTTTCCTTTGTATGGGGAGACAACAGGGGGCAGCAGTATTCGAGGAGCTTGTCAGATGGGTTGTTTTTTGGTCTAAATCAGCATTTCGGCTTCGAAGTATATACTGTCCATGCAGGAGCTCCAGGCTCCGTCGCTCCTCAGTTTGTTTCTCTTTTTTTTTCATTCTCTTTCATCCGTTTTGCATATCTGGTGGCAGTTATTTCAGATTCTTCAGCTAATTCAGGGTTAATGCCGAGTACCCTTGCATATTTACCAGCTTCCTTGACAATAGAAGGTGATTTATTGCTGCTTTCGTGTTTGGAATGATGACACCTTGTTCTCTAGACCGGAAGGTTCTTAAAACCCAGGAGCTCATATATATGTATGTGTATATATAGGAGTGTGTGTGCATATATATATATATATATATATATATATATATATATATATATATATATATATATATATATATATATATATATATATATATATATATATATATATATATATATATATATATATATATATATATATATATATGTATATATATGTATATATCTATATGTATATATCTATGTATATATATATCTATGTACATATATATATGTATCTATATCTATGTACATATATCTCTCTCTCAATATATATATATATATATATATATATATATATATATATATATATATATATATATATATATATATATATATATATATATATATATATATATATATATATATATATATATATGTATATATATATGTATATATATATATATGCATATATATATATACATACATATATATATATGTATATATATATATATATATATATATATATATATATATATGTATATATATGTATATATCCATATGTATATATCTATGTATATATATCTATGTACATATATATATATATGTATCTATATCTATGTACATATATATATATATATATATATATATATATATATATATATATATATATATATATATATATATATATATATATATATATATATATATATATATATATATATTACATGCAAGAATAAGAGGAATGACCAGCAAATGTGGATTCCTGAATGCTGGAAATAGATGCCGAATCATCCAACCACGAAAAAGTATGTTCTCAGTAGAAAAATCAGCGACACAACAGACTGTAAACGATCGTTTTTTCATTTGTCTTACTCGTTTACAGTCTGTTGTGTCGCTGATTTTTCTACTGAGAACATACTTTTTCGTGGTTAGATGATTCGGCATCTATTTCTAGCATTCAGGAATCCACATTCGCTGGTCATTCCTCTTATTCTTGTATGTAATATAATTTTAATCTTCGGATTTTTTTTAATATGCCAGACCACTGGTTTTAATTGATCAACATCAATTTCTACCCTCATTAATAAATGTTTATATATATATATATATATATATATATATATATATATATATATATATATATATATATCATATGCAATGCATATTGCCCACCGGATGCTCCAAACCACATAGGCAAATTTGAAGATTGCCTCACTAGAATTAAAGAAATCCTCATGAAACTGGAACACCATGTGACCATATTTCTTATGGGTGATTTCAACTTCCCCAACGTCAAATGGCCCGAAGGTGTCATACTCTCAGGAATGACTTATCGCAAGCAAGCACAGGTGGAATGCCTGCTCAACCTCACCAATGCCCTATTCATGGAGCAAACTGTTCTCAGACCAACTAGAGCGAATAACATTCTAGATCTCTGCTTCACGAACAATACGGACATCATTCATGATGTGAAAGTGACGCCGACATTTGGAAGGAATTATGCCAAATTTTGGCATTGAAAGCTACACCAATGCCAGAACGGGACGACACTGCATAGTGCCAAAGATCCCAGCAATGCCATCGCGCTTCAGGACCAGTTACTGCAACAGCTTGGGATTCAAGGGCCCCAGCTTTTTAATATTCTCCCAAAGAGCCTGAGGAATCTGCACAAAGTAGATGTAGGAGTTTTAAATCAAAGCTGGACCTCTTTCTATCGAGAGTCCCAGATGAACCTACCTCGCGGCAGGAGGTGCAAATGAGTGTTGCTAAATCAAACTGCATTCTTCACCAAGTGCCACATATTGTAAGAGGTTCCCTGTAATAACAGTGTAGCAACACGGTGGTGCATCAGCATGGCCGCAGCTCCAAGCTGAAACTTTAAAAAAAACATATATATATATATATATATATATATATATATATACATATATATATATATATATATATATATATATATATATATATATATATATATATAAAGTGAAAGTGATCTTGCCCTGAGTAGTGGAATACCCAACGTTTTGAATTAATCGTTCGTGAAGGAGCAGGGAAAAAGACAAGAAAATGAAAATTCAAACAGATTTTACATCCTCCCAGTTTGAAAAAACCGCCTGTAATTCTGGACTCAAAGTAACACGGGCTGCAACCGTGAAACAACGCTATAGGACAGGCGGTGCAGAAAGTAGAAAGAAAAGGGGATGGATAAGGGTTATATGATAAAGTGTTGTTAAATAATTTATATAGATTCAAATACATATAATTTGTGTAGCTGTGATAAAATATTTGTACACTATATTAATGTGGAAAATTTCTTTTGAAATCTAACGTACATTTCAAATGCTATGACTTTTTTTTTATCTGCGAAGTCCATAAAATCGTTTATCGCTATAATTTATTTTAATGGAGTAAGAAGAATTCATATAAACTTGTGTATATTTAGCACATATGTTGCTTTCTAGCAGCATGGGGTGTTACATATCTATATACAATTTTTTGTGACACAGTAACCAAACACAACCCTTCCTGACACAGGTAAAAAAAAATTAAACATTAAAAATTGTCTCGATAACATATAAAATTATTTCTTAGGATGATATTTCTAAGTTTATAGAATTTAATTTGAACATGAAGTCAGCAATTTTATGATTTCACATTTGAACCAATGTATAAAAGCTGTATTTGAAATGGCATTATTTACCTATCATTAGTGCATATTATTTAAAAAAGAAAAACGATGTCTATCGAAGATGGTTTTACTAGATACACTGCAATATAATAAAGTTAATCGCTTTAAAGAGCAAGAAATTAACTGCGTACTAGTATCTGGACACCAACACGTGATGCTTAGATGAAAGCACATTAATTTACCAAATACTTGGAGGCATTTTTGTTTGATCTTGAGTTCATCTCTGCAATGAAAACAACATTCTGAAAGAATGCGCAAGAAGAGCACCATTGCTCAGGTCCAGCATTTCAGTTGTTACAAAAAATTTAAGTTAATATCGGCGATATGTAGCGACAGGCATACACTAAGAGGCAAACAGACAGAGAAAGAGAGAGGGGGAAGGTGGATGCATGCGTTTGTGAGGGAGAGGCATAATTATTTCCCATTTTAGAAATCACTCTTCGTTCTACTGCATGTTGATGTGTATATTAAGGAAAAATCGTCCAATACATTTCTTTTATACTATACCAGGAGTAATCTTTCTCCTTTGTTCACATTTCTATCTTTGAAAATGATGTAATACCTACATATCTCATATTTGATATTAATAATTCATTGTGATGTTTCCCATGTTAGAGCCATTATAAACAATGATATGGATTTGAGTGTATATTATACACAGCTCCATTATATATTGACCATCATAAGTATTATTCGGAAGGTATAAAGTATCCATATTCATCATTGTTTCGTTCAAATTTTACTTTCTAAAAATATCTCCTCCAATAATTATATGTGATCATATTTTTCGGAGTAATAAGTGAAAAAAATAGAGAGATCGTAGTCAGGCAGCCAATTCTTAGATATATTAATCTTTGTACACTCAATTCATTCTAAGAAAAAAAAAAGAAACAAGAATTGAGAAACTTTGCAAACTGAGTAGCGTTACAATATCATTGGTTAAAGCAGGATTATGAAGGGGATATAAAAATTTACTCCCTCAATTATACCAAAGATATTTACGGGTTCTTTAGTAGGTGACCTAGCATAAATGAACACATTATATATATATATATATATATATATATATATATATATATATATATATAACTTTAATTACTTCCATAATCTTCTTATAGTTATCTCTAGAGTTTCTATACTTTAGCATGATTTATAATACTACTAAAATTCAAGCCTAAATATATTATATATTACATACTGGGGGAGTGGAACAGGCAAATGTACGTTAATGTTTCATAAATTGATGAATCTCTTGATGTAAGAGTCATTAGGCTTAGCTCAATAAAAGGAAGGTACCTATATCACTCGGAATTACTCAGTCTACCCCACCGTAGAAACAATCAGCTTATCGAGTTTCCTCTCAAATTTGATATAGGAACATATGTAATTCAAGGCGGTGCATCAGCATAGCCGCAGCTCTAAGCTGAAACTATAAACTAAACATGTCAATAAATTGTTATAGTTTCATATCGTATATTCACCAATCAGAACCCCGGATCGTGTGTATATGTATATATATATATATATATGTATATACACACACACACACACACACACATATATATAAGTGTGTATATACATATACATATGTATATATATATATATATATATATATATATATATATATATATATATATATATATATATATATATATATATATATATATATATATATATATATATATATATATATATATATATATATATAAGAATTCAATGAAGAATATAATTATTAAGCATGTACCGATAATAATGTGATAAAGTGATGAGAACTGACCATTTCAATAGTTATCAACAGTGCTTTGGCTATCTTAAAGATCTAATTTCGCGGCCGTCCCGATTCTAGATTCGAATAGGGTTCTATTTAAAGTTAATTCATTACTGTCTAATTTTCATATAACTTTTTGTAGCCCAATTAGGAAACATAATAATTCAGTAGGTATCCTTAATTGTCTCGTTTACCTATTTCTGAATATTAAATTAATTATATATATATATATGGAAAGTAGGGCGAAGAAAGCAGGGCGAAGAAAGCAGGGCGAAGAAAGCAGGTCGAAGCGACCTGATTGAAATACCAAGGAACTAAGAAACTACCGAATACCGAATAGCTACAAAAAGTCATGGCTTGTAGTGCGGCCAGTGAAAAAAAACACTAAAGATTACTTCCACTTAATTGTGTATTTGGTCCAATTTCTGGATTGAAGCCTTAAAAACAAATACTTTTTTCCCTAGAATGAAAGATAAGAAATATTACAGTATGATTGAAAGATTGGGGAGGGGAAGTGGCAGGAGTAGTAGCGAAATATCCTCATGTAATACAACATATATTTAAATTGATAAGGGTTTTCTGAGGATGTGGGCAGTACTTTTTAGCACAATCTTTTGGATTTCTTTGAGCCATGGTTCTCCTGGGATATTATCTAGATACTTACTTATCTAGACATTTACTTCATCCGTCAAATACTTACAAATGTATTTTTATCAGTGGAACACTTACATCTATTAGTCTACAAGTATTTTCTTCCTTGTATTTGATGACTATGTCTGATCGATTAGTCGGGATCGTTCTGTAGGTGCTGACTGGAGAATTCCAGAGGATAGTGACAGTTTTATCATCAATGACTGTTTCAGGATGATGTTTATACCAGTAAGAAGGTGTGTGGATTTTGTAGCGTTTACATATTTTGTAATGTAAAAGCTGTCCTAATCTATCGTGGCGATTGTTGTATTCGTTTAGTGTCAGCACAGGACATCTCGAGACGAGATGGTCCATTGTTTCATCAAATGTATCGCAGAATTTTCATTTTGGATCAGAACGATTTCGAAGAACGTTAGCCTGGTAGATTTTGGTAAGCAAACTTTGGTCTCGTGCCGCCAATATGAAACCTTCAGTCTTTCTGGTTAATCCTGAGTTTCTCAGTTTTCTCTGGAAAGAAAGCGGTGATTACTTGTCATTTTCAACCAGGGTGGAGAATAAGGGATCCTTCATCTGTTGGAGAGTTCCTTTTATGTTAAAGCCCTCCTCTTTCTTCCGGGACTTATAGAATTTATCCCATTTTTTGTATTCCACCTGAAAAAATTTAGAATCTTTGCTCAATGGCAGCAACAAACATTTTCGAGGGAGTTTCAATCATGGATGTTAGAGGCGGAAGTCAGAGGAATGTCTTGTCACAAAAATGAGAGAGGGTGACCGCTCTTCGCTTGTTGGCGTGATTACTAGACAGGCAAAACAAGATGACCGTCTCCATCACAAACAACAAATCCGACGTCACCATCACAGTCACCTCTGCTACGACCACTATGAACAACTTCAACATCAATACAGCAACATCAATAGCAGCAGTAACAACAACAGCAACAGCAGCAGCGGCAGTACCAACAACATTACAACTGTAAAGCATCGATAGGAGAGAAAAATAAACAGTACAGCTACAATATAAATGATCACCCCCACGCTAGCAAGTAGCTTGGCTTCTTGGCTAAACGATATGAACATCGCCACGAACAAGTGTTGATTTGGCTCCGATTAATACCGACAACAAGAGAAACAGCACCAGCAGCGAAAATGATATAGTCAACACAAGCAATAAGAGTAACGATAAAATACCATCTCCTTTACAGGAGTAACAAAATTTAAGGAGCAAATTTCCCTAGAAGGAAACATGTGTACCTCAGTGAAGTAGAAACACTTCTCAATGGATGTGACAGGAAAACCAGTCAGGTATTCTTTTCAGATTTGATGGATGAGACGGCCAGAACATGTGTCGCTAAAGACGAGGAACATTTTCAATGCACCACACGTCCAAGTAGAAAGATGCTTCAAAGTCATTTGGACTGATATTGATTTTCACACACGAGGAAGTCAATGTGGTTCTGTGGAAATGAGGTTCTTCACGGAAGTTCTGCCCCCCTCCCCCCAAAAAACTCGATGGCCCAGTGCAATCACGAAGATCATATCATCTTCCTCTCATTCCTTAGATAGGAATAGTTTAGAAGGTGAACTAGTTAGCAAATCAGAAGTGACGATTAGAAAGGACATTGCTCCCGCTGTGTTAGCAGCGAGAATGGCTTTGACAACGAAGGTTGCATTGCCAGAGCTAAGACTCGTTCGTAAGAATAAACTAAAGCTGTCCGATGGGCCTGAAAATTGGAACCGTGACGTGGAAACAAAACCATGATCAGGTCTTTGACTGATCGAGATGGGCACGTGCTACTCTGTTCCGAGTACAGGTGACCGATTTTTCAGCAGCACTTCGCGCAGCTGTGTGGAGAGGGCGACGGGTCGAGGACGGAATTGGATTTAGTTCGTAACTACACGGCTTCTTGCGGCTCTCGGTAACTGACGCGAGGTTATGTGAAAACCCGATAAAAGCCGATGGAATTCGGGATTGCACAACTCACAGACCGTCTGGATTGGATGGTCTGCTCTATGAATTCTATGTATTCATGACAGATGTGTTTGATAACCTCTTGGCAGACCTCTATAGCTACTGGCAACAGGAGAGGAGAATTCCTGGTGCTGTTAACAGAGGTATGGTGACATTGCTGAGACTACTACAACAAGTTGGCGCGTCTCTTATTTAAATTCTTGTGGAAGGGACGCGTTGCAATGGTCAGGCAGTCAGTCTGATTTTCTACTCTTTGCTGTTTGTATGAAAGTATTGATTTATTTGTAATTGCTGATATTCTTAACATGAATGCTTTTTTTATTCAACATCTGTAAGATTATACAGCATTACAAAAGAATTCTAGATCTGGAATGAAGGAAAGTTCTCCAAATTTTGGGACAGTAGGGTTAAAGACACTAACAAATATTTTAAAGAAATACGTAGCAAACCCACTAGGCAAATATATTGAAAAAAGATTTTTCCTTTGTTTCATTGGTGCACAATTTAGCTAGACTAATTATTGAGAGGACAAGTAAAACAAAAGCTAATTTAGAATATTTAACAAATATTTATCTATTATATGTATCTTCGATTATTTATTTATCTTTTAATTTATGTAATTTATATTCAAAATTTAGAAATATATTTCGTGACCTTCCACCTGACAAAACATAAAAATGTTGGTGTTAATTATATATTTCACGTATTTGAACATTTTAAACTCAATCAATTTAATTTTATTCATAAACGATTGAATTACTGAATTTAAGAATTTCTGGACGAGCTATTTCATTTCGCTTTATTTTTTAGTTATATCATCGTCTCAAAATAAATTTTATTTTATATAGAGCGCGAACAATCACCTTTATATTTTTCATATGAACATTAAGATTGGTTTTCAATACTTACGCACAAATACAGGTAATTATATATTTCTATACTGGTATCAATATTGCAAATGAAAACGTAATAACTAATAATTTACATATGTTCATAAATGTTCTTACATTGACGCAAGAGAATACAGAAATTATTTGTGCATAATATATGGCAGAATATGACTATGACAGGAACATTTACGACAAACGGATTTTCAACATCATTACATATGCTTTACTCCAGTGCATAATCTACAAGATATTCTGCAATGTAAATTTATTGCTCTTAATTTGAATCACAATTCATTCCTCGTTAATCCAATCTTATAAATTCGAATTTCGTGTAGATATTTCTGATGTAATCACTGAGTTACCAGAACTGTCAGCTGCATTCGCAACAATATTTGAAGTAGTAATACCAGGTCGAAATTGATAGGCACTAAATGTCTAGTTGAAATAAGTGATTATATCAACTGTTCGATAGGTGTATTAACTTTTCGATACCAATGAAAATGCTGCAGCATTTTGGGAAGTCATACCGGATTAATTACACACTGACTTTCATTTTTGTCCCACTGTATGTAATTATAATAAATTTTCATACCTATCTGTTTCTGATATTATTCCTCTGCACATGGAAGCATGCACAAACCGAGATGGTTAAACTCCTTTCTCACTCATTAGGTCTTCACATATTGAGCAGTAAAGTTGGCCAGTTAAAGTCTGATATCGTTCGATGAAAACCGAAACGTCATTAACGAAATTTGAAAGGTGGGAACTGATAGAGACTGCCTGGCACCTGTAATTCAGAGGCCTTTATTTTCATAAAATGACATTTTGCTGAGAAATATATCAACATTACAAACATCTGTTGACTATCGTATATTTCAATGATTAGTTGATTTAGTTGAGCGAAATCGATGCTTTGACAGATGCAGCAAAGTATTTCGCATATTCATGTATAATAAATAGTACTGCATATGCTGAATTCATTTCAAACATTATTGAAATCTTTATTCACACACAAGTTATTTTCTGATTATGCTGTTACCTTTGTGCATTTTCAAGTTAGATATTTACAATTCACTACATTACATATACCGATACACATTCATTTATTGTGAGTTATCTGTTTTTGCCAAGACACATTACAGCAATATCCAAGCAGCAAGCGTAAGGTTATATGTTATCAGTATAACTTTAGTATATATTGTCTATTTGAATATTGAAACAACATAGCTGACAGACTAAAAAATAAGTTAAACCAAATTCATTCTTTATAATTAGATTAAATACTTAAGTATAATGAAAATATTGAACATATTAGAACGAAGAGTTGAAATTATTTAACGTATATATTTTTATTCTGTTTCATGCCAATACTGATAATACGAAATAGTAAATTAAAACGGTATCTTGAAATATACGTTAAAGTATATTTTAATTGCTTAATGCTTCGAAATGAACAATGAAGTATAAGTGCATTACAAGGAAAGTATTCGCTTACAGTATTCGACATAAGAACGAATAATTTAAATGCAATTACAATTTCTATTTATTTATTGGAGTGACGAATACTCATTAATATCCTAGCAGACTATTATAATTTCGGCATTTAAATGAGTTTGTGTTGGATTCATAAAAATAAAATTTTGTGAAGGGTAAGAATTCTCTAACACAATTCCAAATGTGTACTATTAAATGAGCAAGGACTGCATAGAGTGCAAAGTGAGTCATCCAATGTATTTGCCTAAAGTAATCTTTTTTGCTCTAGGCACAAGTCCCAACATTTTGGGGAACGGGGCAGTCGATTAGATCGACCTCAATACGCAACCTGTACTTAATTTATCGACCACAAAAGGATGACAGGTATAGTCGACCTCGACGGAATTTGAACTCAGAACGTAAAGACAGACGAAATATCTATTTCGTTATTGCCCACAAGGGGCTAAACATAGAGGGAACAAACAAGAACAGACGAACGGATTAAGTTGATTACATCGACCCCAGTGCGTAACTGGTACTTAATTTATCGACCCCGAAAGGATGAAAGGCAAAGTCGACCTCGGCGGAATTTGAACTCAGAACGTAACGGCAGACGAAATACCGATAATCATTTTGCCCGCTGTGCTAACGATTCTACCAGATGGTCGCCTTTGCCTAAAATAAAGCCTTTTAATTTATACTGAATATCATTGAATATTGATAATAGAGTGGTAATGAGAGATAGTAAACCTAAAATATTTTACAAGACTATTGACATTCAAACGTAAATATAAACATAGACATTCACACTAAACACACACACACACACACACACACATATATATATATATATATATATATATATATATGCAATTAGAACATGTGTAAACAAACTTGCATTAGAAATAATTAATGTGAATCGCATTATACAGACAAGAAGTCAATATGTCGAAAGCACTATAAAAGTGAAAAATGCATAAAGATCGGGTATTATTATCCTTACAAGACGGAAAAGAAAAGTTGTCAATAGACAACGACGTGATTCGAACTCGCACCGCTCAGAAACTGGGTGAATGCATTACCATTAAAGTAAACTGCCCACTGGGGACCGTTTTCACGGTTACGTTGCTTTTTATTTTTATATCTGCATATGATTCACATTCAACGCTTCTAAAAGAAAACAAAAAGCTTGTTTACATAAGTTGTTGATTTGAAAAAGCCATGAGTTTTAGGGCTTATTTGTGGGAGATTGTTTGCCAGTGGGAGGTCTAGCTTAATGTAGTACTTAACCGAGATCAGGTGGGGTTCGAGTTCTGAACTGCCTGCTAGGTTTTTTTCCGTCTTATACGAGAAATAATACCCGATCTTTCTGCTGTTTTCACGGCTATGCCACTTTCGAAATATTACGTTATTCTTTGTATAATATATATAATAACAGTCACCTGCGAATTTTCCTTGTATCATGTTGTTGTCTTCTTATTTTGTCTGTTACGTTTTTGCCCAGTTTTCGTTTATATTTTCCTTCTAACTTTTGAAATATATATATAAAAAGAGAAAAAAAAAACAGAAGTTGAAAATGCACTGATAATAGTTAAAATATCTTTTTATTATTATATTTAAAGATTTAACCAGTTTCACAGTTTACACTGATTTTCAAAGTTTTGAAGTAGAAAGACGAGGCTTATGTCGCAGGTGTTTTGCTTCTGACTATTGTATGTATTTTTATAGGGAGTTTATGGCTCAAATTAGTATGTTTTGAATAGGGTTTGATTGGTAGAGGATAGTCATATGAATAATCTTAGAATTTTTGTAGGTTCCCCGCCACGTCCGTGTACTAGGACGCTAAACAGTATCACTTCATACTAAATTAAGACTCATTTTCGCCGTTGGTATGGGGTCATATGGCTTTTGTTCATTTGCCTGCGTTCACCTAAAGTTGTGGTTTAGTCATTTTTACTGCTATGTTTGCATGTCGATACTGCATGTTAGTACCCTTAAATATTAATTGGAAAATTTTACTTTAATTGGACTTTTTACGCATGCTAAGACACTGATATTATTATAAGCAATAATGTTCTCAGATATATTTATATAATTCTTATTCACTTCGATAATTTTAAATTTGCTGCGGAATTAAAAACGGTGATCGAACACAGTGAGATGAATAAACTCTATAACCCTGTGTTCAGTAAGACTCGTTGGAGTGGACTGGTGGTATTTCTCAAAGTTTGAAATCACTGCGATACGGGTATGTCTCACTTTTTCAGTTTTCAATTATATATGTATATATATAAGGATTTCGTAATGAAATAAAGAACTAAGTCTGTGCATTATATAGAACATTTATAACTAGAAGGTCTTACAGCTGTTTCCAGGATATTTATAATATCCGTCCTTCGGCGACGGTGTGAGAGGATGGTTAAGCAATAGCTAGTTTACATACAGTAGGAAATAGAGAGTGAATGTAGGGATATTGTATTTGTAAATCCATTGTTTAGGCAGAATGGTATACATATAAGATTCCAATACTTTGTGAGTAAATTCCAATAGTCTTTAAGTTTGGTCATATATATATATATATATATATATATATATATATATATATATATATATATATATATATATATATATATATATGTATGTATGTATGTATGTATGTATGTATGTATGTATTTATCTATCTATCTATCTATCTATCTATCTATCTATCTCTCTCTATATATATATGTGTGTGTGTGTGTGTGTGTGTGTGTGTGTGTGTGTTTGTGTGTGTGTGTGTGTGTGTAATGGAGAAAGCTGCTTATTAATTAGGGGTGTAACAATTAGTAAAAGTACTAAAATAAAGCAATATTAAAAGCTTGACAGTCTAGATATTTTCTTATAAATTCATGCTCTAAGAAATTTTATATATATTCGATTTTCTGAAATTTATTGAATTCTTTTAAGTCCAAATTGTCGAATATTTAAACATTGCGTTCACTTTTCATGAATTTAAATATTCAATGCATTCACTGCGGAGTAGATTTTAATGTTTAATAATAAACAGTATTAATTGGTTGCAGGCAGCATTTTAAGTCTTTATTTGCAACAGTCTCATTCACGCTCGCCTCTATTTTCATTAATGATAATTTAATAATAGCTATATAATTTCGATACGAAACAAATTCTATATTATTATAATTTTTCAGAGTTTGTTGCATTAATATTTTTGATAAAATGAAAATATTTCAATATCCCGGATTTTTTTTTTTTTTTTGATGAAGAAATTATTTTGTTGGTATGGCTACATGCAATGATACAAGCCTTAGAATAATTACTATGTAATCGCTGCTATTTCTAGCATACTAATCAAGATAGTTTGTAACGAAATTTTATTT
>NC_142935.1:34320503-34343003 GCF_046866305.1 Octopus bimaculoides
AATTGTTTCGAAAAGAAACCGTCCACCCCAGCGATCGAGTCAATGTTGCTGTATAAAGCTATGATCCAACTGCGAAAGATCGGGCTCAGCCCGACCACCGTGAGAACCGTCACCAGATACAGATGATCGACCCTATCAAAAGCTTTAGATTGGTCTAAATAGACAAGTGTCCCAGCCCTGCCAGGTACACTAATATCTCACTCTGAGGTATAGCGTATAAGATGGGGATTGTAGTGTATGAAACAGCTGCCCGTGTTGGTTCTTCATAGAACTTATTGTTGCATTGTTGCCGTGTAGGGCCTCTAAACACACGGGTCCATTTCGCAGAGTTGATCCCCTGTCATTCCATTGCACGAAACTTAGCTCTGACAATGCATCGCTTGTGTTTAGCCTCGATGTGTTGGTTGATCGCCAATCTCCCGGTTAACACTTGGGATGCACTGCCAATCCTCAATTCCTCTTCTAGGGCCTTAATTACGTCTTTTTCTACTCTATTCTTCTTAATTGCTAATTCTTTATTAAATCTAACTGACCTCAACTTGATGGATCGTTTGAGGGCACGCCACAATTTGTTGTTGATAAAGGTGCCTGTCAGTACCCTCTTCACTAGTTGACTAATCCAGTGCCTGTACTCGTCACAGGTCAAAAGGGACCTGTTGAGTTTCCAGTAGCCGGGCCCTAGTCTAAATATCCTATCTAAGACAATCGTACTGGACACAAGTTTGTGATCGCTGTAGCTGCCATAATCAAATGGGCAATTAGCTATATCGTTATCTTTACATCTAACTTCAATTCTATCTATAAAAGATCTAGAAGATCCGTCCCTATTCGTCCATGTCCACATTGGAGCGTCTGGAAATTCTAGTCTATCCCAGTCTGCCAGCTGAAAACGACTGAGCAGATCGGTGAGGCATGGGTTACTCCTATATAGATTCGAGCCACCACAATCCACGCGTGCATCGCAGATTGTGAAAAAGTCACGTAATAATACTAAAGTATGAGACGTGCTTAGAAAATTGTCTAGGCTTCTACAATAGTCAAACGTTCTAGGCCCGTAGTGCGAGAAGACACCTACCAGCCTGAAAGTCTTACCACTGCTGAGCGTCACATTAAGGACGAACACCAAAGATTGTTCTAGTCTCGAAAGCCAGATTTTTCATGAGTAGAATCGCAACACCACTCCGTCCCCCTGGTTGGCATTGAGAAATATATTTCTCGTAGCCGCTCAGGAGAGAGAAAAGGCCCGCATGCCCATCAGTGTGGTTTCCGTGGCCACTATCACATCCAATCTATGTGACTTGAGGTCATTAAGGAAGCGACCTTGCTTCCAGTTTGACTCCAAACCACGTACATTTAAACATCGTACAGTGAGTGTATCCATAAAAAGTGTTTAACTTTGTGGGAGAAGGGATGATAGTCTCTTCTCAGTATCGCCCGTGTCTGGTGGGGATTCTTTGGTTAGGCTGTCATACATGGACGTACAGAAGTCCTTTCTGAGAGAGCAATGTCGTTGGGGAATCGGGAGCACCACACATTATAGTTTATCGTATCTATGAAATAAATTTGAATTCCCTTTGGTAGAATGATGAAGTGTTATTTATAAGATTCTGCATTTGATAGGGTTTGTTGTTTTTTTTTCGGGACCGGGAAGGGTAGATTTGGCTGTTTTCGTTGGTGTTAGTTTTGTGGTGGTCTATATGGGAATCGTGTATGTCTGCGGGGGCGTTTTTCTCATGCTGGTGATGGGGCTAGAGGGGTATGGTTGGGTGTTCCTTGTTTTTTGTAGGTTTTTTTGTGGGTTACACTAGCCCAATATTTTTTTGCTTCCTCCTTTTCGATTGTTGGAATACTATTCTCCTGTATGGGTGGATCCTTTGCATCAGCTCTGGTTGCTAGTTCTGAGGTTTGCATTGGGGGTAGAGAGGGGCATTCTACTCTTACGTGACCTTTCTCGCCGTATTTAAAGCAGCGAGGCCTCCCCTCAACCAATACACATAATTTGGTCAAATCTCCAATTTGTATAGTCTCCGCAATCTCTTCGAGGTGTTTGTGGGGCTGGTTGAATAACTATATGCATGTATATATATATATATATATATATATATATATATATATATATATATATATATATATATATATATATATAAATGCATATATATACATACATGCATGTATGTATATATATACATATGCATGTATATATGTATATGTATATATATATATATATATATATATATATATATATATATATATATATATATATATATATATATATAAAATATATAGTTTTAGGGAAAATAACCAATTTTCAAGAACTCATCGATGAAAATCCACTATCACATATAGAAAAATTAATAATTAAAAGCTCAATAAATGAGTATAATATAAAGTAAATTATTTGAATTACGGAAAAATTTGGATAAGTACTGTTTTCACTTTGCTAAAGATTTTCTACTATTTGAAAATAATATGTATTCTTGTTTTTATACTATTCATTTGGTTCTTTATAGATTATTTTAATAGATAACTTATTTAACACTAAATTATTTAGAACTTATAGTTTCATTTCAACATAATATTAGAACTTCGATTGGAATAGTGTTGATATATTTTCGATTATTTTTGATTAATATTATTTGATTAATTATTAATTTTTATAGTTTATAATATCGTTAAAGTTTTTTTTTTAAATCAAAATTTGTATATATATATAAAGTTTAACCTTTTATTCTTAATAATTTTTTCTTTCCTAATTTTTTCATTCATAATTTTTTCCATTCATAATTTTTTCATTCATATTTTTTATTATTACGTTTGTAGAAATAAATAATCTTGTATTTTTCTATTTTTCAATTGATCTTTAATTATAATTAAATAAACGTCTTTAGCTTTAAATAGTATAGCTTTAACTATTACACCGGTTAAATATGTACTAATTTTATCTTCATTATTATTTTAAACTTAAACTTCGTTCAACTTGTATTTAAAACGATGATAATTTAAAACAATGATAATTTATGTAAGATGTTTTTTGTATATAATATACATGTTATTATAATGGATGAAGGGATGATTATTGAATGGTTATTATTTTGATATTATGATATTTTTTAAATAATTTTTCTATCTTTATATAATAAGTATTTCATATTAATTCATTTGGTACTTATTGTTGGTTGAGATATATATCTAATTATGTTCTACTTAGGATCTGACGAGTAGCTATATTTTTGAATAGAACTTATTTTCGATAATTTCAATTGATTTTAATCGATTTAAATTTCTTTTCTATTTGAAAATTGGTTATGAAACACGTGTAATCTTTTTATTATATTTATCTTATGATATTTACTTTACTTTATATTATACTCATTTATTGTGCTTTTAATTATTAATTTTTCTATATGTGATAGTGGATTTTCATCGATGAGTTCTTGAAAATTGGTTATTTTCCCTAAAACTATATATTTTATATATACTTTATCTATAAGGCTCAATTTAAGTTTAATTTTTTATAAATTGATTTTAATTGAGTTTTTTACCTGTAATTTTGGATTTTGTCCCTAATATTATTATTATTATATATATATATATATATATATATATATAATTTAGAGTGGAATTGAAATTAATATTTGTGAATTAAATAGAGTTGCCCACGATTGTAAAGAAAAACTAAAAAAAACAGTGTTCTTCAGATTCTCTTTCATCTCATACGATTTTAAATTCGTCATATAGTCTTTTATTAAAATGAAGGAAAATAATGAACGTCATATCATATTATCTACCTCAACATTCACGAAAATCTTTTGGTTTAATTTAGTTTAACGCTATGGTTCTTTAATTGTCCTTTATTAACGAGTTCAAGTCGTGAAGCACATTTTGGCACATCGTTTATAGATTTCTATTGATGAATACGTTCCAAAGTATAGTCATGAGCTTGGTACTAGTTATGTCTAAATATGTTTCCTCATTCGCTATTCATATGCAACACCCGCTATATAAATATATATATATATATAAGTCGGTAAATACGAACACCATCGCCACTTCAGTACGAAAAGTAACGTGCAACTTTCATATTTCAGTATATGAATAGTGATTCTATTCCCTCTGTATTTTCCACATTTTGAGTTGAGACTTTACATGGGAACGGTCTGGATCATGCAGCAATCCTGCTACATAAGAGTTTTGAAAATAACTCTGGACATACTGCAACTGCCACCACCGAAAAAAATATCCAAGGTCTTCGCCACATGCTGATGGATGACAAGCAATTAAAAAATAAATAAAACATCGACTGTCATTAGCATATCCCGTGAGACAGCTGAGAATATTCTGCACAATGGAGTTGCCATCTCGAAGTTTTCTGATTGGTGGGTGCCATATATTCTTAATCCTGATTAAATACTAACCAGGCTGATCACGCGGAAATTTGATATACTCCGAGGTATCTCCAGCTGGTCTCCTTCAACGTTTCAAAGAATGAGTCTTCATCACTGGGAGCCAGATACATAGAGACAATCCACACAGTGAAAACACCTCTCCCCATGCTCTAAAGAAAGTCGACGTCGTGCCATATGCAGTGTTTTTAATGCAAAATGCATTGCGTTTATTGTCACATCGTCAACAGAGCGTAAAATGCCAACATGCCGATGAGTTACGTAAGGCTATGAACACCAAAGGCCCAGGTAAACTGACGAAGGGGTTCTTGTTTCATCAGGACAATACTCCATCACACACGTCCTTTGTTTCAATCACTACTGTGCGTGACTCTTGTTTTGGACTGGTTCATCTCTATTCTTCTAATTTGGCTCTATTTGAATATCATCTGTTGCCCAACATGAAAAGAAACTAGCACGAAAGCAATGATGAAGTCATGTTTGCTGTTGACATTCTTAACCAGTATCATGAAAACAACTTCGCCAGAGGAATCCAAAAACTGCAACATCAATGGAAGAGGTGTTTGCACCATAAGGGAGACTATGTTGAAAGACAAACTTCAATTGGTCACATGAAATTATTTTGGTCAACCTATGAACGGTTCCTAGGCTCTGGAATTGTGTCTCTTTGGTTGGTTGCTGGAGACCATATTAAGGCCCTAGAAAGGCAGATTTCACAATTTTATCAAATTTTTGCCCTCTATTGAGCACTTTGTATTTGGTGAATTGAAATACTAATTAACCTCATCACATCGATTGCAGAATACCTACTAGCTAATCATCAGATGAAAATATATATCTTTTCTGTTTAGCTTCCACTTTTTAAAATGTTAAAGTTAAGACAAGATTTTCGCATTAGGGATATTGATATAATTTTTCACGCTGAATATAATTTTGTTATTCACATGTGCCAGAAAAAGTTTAGAAAAATGTTGCATTTTAGAAAAATACTTTTTCCAATCAGAAAATAGGATTTGGAAGCTAACATTTTCTGCGTGAAGATAAAATTAAAGCAATGTGTTAGGACAACGAAAGTTGTATGAAGCTTTGAAGTTTGTGTAAGTTTTTCAATGAATAAAATCATGTGTAACGTTGAAATAGGTAATATAAAAAAGAACAACTCCTCAATGATTTTTGTGTTTGTAAAAAAATTACTAGAAAGCAAACTATAATCTTTGAGTAATATTACTGTATTTCGTTCATCGTTCATGTAAACAATTAATAGCAATTTCTTTTTTAAATTATGAGGTACACCAGAGTTAGAATTAGGTTGCGGTTATAGACAGGTGTTAGAGTTCAGATTTAGGGTTAGAGTTATGATTTAGGATATAGGGTTACAATTAAGATTTAGGGTTACCATTTAGGATTTGAATTAGGGTTTCGGGTTATGATGAAGGGTCACAATTAGGATTTAGGTTTATAGTTAGGACTTTGGGTCGACGTTGAGTTAGAGAATTAAGGTTTAAGGCTAGATGTATGGTCTAAAGTTGGCGTTTAGGGTCTTTCCTAGCAGTTGATGAGTAGGGTCAGTCAATTTCTAACCAGCTTTTAGAGGATATTCTTTTCTAAACCTTGTCTGGAACGAGTTTAAAACAATCAGATTTAGCATGAAAATTTACATCAACATGTCAAATTTGAAACTTTGCACTATTTTAAAAATTGCAAAAAACCGCGACAGAAAATATCTATTAGTTTTATGTCTTCTATATAATAAAACAAAACTTTGAATAAACATGTAAACAATTTAAAAAGGAAAAAAAAAGATCATTAGTGAAATCTTTTTGCGAAACGTACCATAAAGCAAACTGTAATAATAGCTCCGTTCACGTAAGCAATCAGTACGTTTATTGCAGCGAAAACCCACAAACGAAATATCAGAATATAGGCACGTAGTGGATGTAGAATATTAAG
The DNA here is from genome assembly GCF_046866305.1 of Octopus bimaculoides. NCBI lineage: Eukaryota > Metazoa > Mollusca > Cephalopoda > Octopoda > Octopodidae > Octopus > Octopus bimaculoides. The sequence goes on from NC_142935.1 coordinate 34,326,857, forward strand.
CAGATAACAGCTTGCCTTGTTAGTATGAGAATAGGCGTCAATGTGTCTGTGACTTACGATTGGCTAAAATTACCCAGAATTTGCAAAGTCTATAAGTTATTGACTTTCTATTTATTAATTCATGGTAAAAAAGTAATTTCATTTTCATAATTAGCATACAAATCTACATCAATACACCAAACTTGAAATCAATAGGAAGAAAATGAAAGGAAGAGACCAGTCAAAGCCAAACAGAGTAGATCCAAATCTAAAACAGAATAGGAACAGTTACAAAAAATAACTTTTCGAGTAAATGCCACTCTCTCAGGATTTGCAATTCCAAAACCACAGTAGGTAGCTTCTCAATGTTCCTCGAATGGGAATTAATCCATAACCAAATTTAATGAAATCTAACTGCTACTGCGCATAAAATTACTTATAATAGTTGTTAGTAGTTACTAAAAGTTCATATACATGAATCACCAAAAGTCATCATTGTTCAATATTCAAATGGTAATATATGCAACGATGCATCCATATGTTTTCTATTAGTAAAACTGGTATACATTTGTCCGTTAGGCATATTACATATAAGAAAATGGGCTCGATAAGAATATACATAGAAACACGCACATATATCCATTCTGATAATATTACACATGTTTTACTTTTACGCATTTTTTCTGATATCCCCTATGTTTGAAAAGGCTAAAATGGGATTTCAATTTATTTCGAATGTGCCGCTGTGTAGATATTCCGTCCATTCATGTCTTACTATCCGTGTGACATGTTATTAAATAACACAACTTTGCGTAGCCCAACAGTGGATCTATTATGAATATTTTATTGTTTGTTGTTAATATTTGGAAATATCAGAAATTCAGTGTCTTTCGCTGATGAATGATTACTCTCATCATGCAGGTATTTAAATTTAAAGAGTTGCAAGTCGCTATACTAACATATCCACAATAGTATTTATGTATATCGAATTTATTTTATCACAGCTTTCTAGCGTCATATATCTTAACTCTATAATATATAGCAAAGATAGTATGCAAATCTTTGTCACACACTTGCTGAGACGTTTGCATTTATAATTATATTACAAAGCTAAAATTAATACTATACATGATGAAAATATCAAATTGTCTATAATATATAATATGAGTATTGGAAAGCGTATTGGTGTGTGAGGGAAATGTTCGGCTTCAGATATATCAATCTAATCCAGAAAAATGGCTTATCATGTGCACGATGTAACAGGCACTTATCTTTTTGCAGACAAAAAATGAGAAAGAAAACGAGAATCCCTATATGATAGCTATTTCTACACGATTAATGTTAAAACAATCAGCAACGTGAAATGGATCTAAGTCCCTCGGTATTCTGGTTAAGAAATTATAGTTTACTTACCTAAGTGTATCTAACTAGAATTTAGATGAAAGTAGTAAACTGATCCAATTTACTCTAATGTTAGCGAATATCCTTATAAAAGAAAAGATGTTTTCCACTTTTAAATTAGACTGCCATGTGACTGGGTAATTGCAACGAATATATTTTACAACGCAAAAGTAACAGATATCATTCTGAATGACATGAGGCGCCGTATATGAGAAAGCTGCCTATGAAAAAGTCTACCACAGGACACAAAACTACTATACAATATTGAAGTAGCATGTTTATGTATTTAAAACAAATTTCACTTACGGTAAGCTTGCAGCATATGTAGCGACATGTTATTGAGATAGTTTGGCCTTGAATATCCATTATCAGAAATTGAAGTGCCTCCCAATGCAATGATCACAAACATATAAGTTTTGGTATGAAATTAAACTGTTCAAGGTTGTTGTATGGTTGCAAAACTGCATATTGTATATTCTCAACTTGATATTTTCTAATAACAACGTAAATAACAGCACAGCGAAAGCAGACAAAAAGTGTCGCAAAAACATTTCAATATTTAATTGAAGCTTTTCAGAACATTTCTATGCTATCGTGTTGAATCCCTATACGTTGCGTTTTGTTATGATTAATACATATTAAATGATGATATGCAATCACTTATAATTTCATTTATTCAACTCATACATTTTATGAATTTGTTCATTGTCTCGTTTTTATAGAAACAGAAAACTTTTCAGAAAATCAACGCAAAAATTGCAAATTTATCGTTTTATTTGATTTAACTGTTTTCATAGAAATACTTTGTGCAAATTGAACATAAAATCTGTAGTTTCTCTAATATGTCTCATGATAAAGCGATTTATCTGAAAATGGTTCAGCAAAACAAATATGAAATTAATGTAGATATCCTCCAAAATCCTAAGAAATATGTAGAAAAATATCAGCCTTAGGTGAAGATGCATTATATAAAAGACTAAATGTCAAAAACAAAATTATATTAGAAAATAACGATATCACTCAGAAAAAATTACCGTTTTCAGAACAGTACCAAATATTTCTAAGTGACACAACTAGGAATTCAGAGAAACAAAACATGTTATTCAGTTTTCTCACCTTTAGTAGCTGCATGATCACATTACGTTTAACAAGACGTCAAATATATAGAATACTTATTTAGTAATCCAGTAATGAATAGAGACTCACTAAAGTGGTAACTGTAAAATTGCATTATTTAGGAGTAGTAGGAAAACATGAGGATGGACATCATCGTTGGTAACAACTGAGGAAGCAACACTGCATGCGCTTCACATAAGGGTCATATTTTCATTGGCTCCAAATTATTCTTCAGTATATCTATTATATAGCGGTACTGAGATTAATTTCAACAAAAGTGTTTCTGACTTCAGGAATATATAATAGAACAGAAAAAAAATCGACTGAAACAAAAATGAACTACTTACAACTGGAATTTATATACAAGAAAGTACCACTGATTTGACGAGAAAATTTTCGAGCTAGAAAAATACACCGGATTACGAACATAATTCATTTCACTAACTGTTGTAACGAGAGTTGCGACGCCATTTTTCTAGAGATTGACTGGTCCGAGTAAAGTATCAATAGTACCGATCCGAGTCAGTTCAACTGTTTAGCGGTTGGTATCAAGTGAAATTTGTGTTAGTTTTCAATGAAGTCGTAAGGTGTCGGTTGGTTCGTACACAAGGAATATTGATTGTTGGTTTGTAAAGAGATTTGTCAATTCATTACATTTTTTTACTGTTATCTGGTTATCTTATTTATTGTACTAACAATTTACGTTACAACCTCTTTCGACGCGGTTATTGAAGCTCACTTAGGCTATTTAAAAAATTGTTCGTGATACTTGTTAAATGATAGAAGACCTATTAGCTTCCGTAGTACAGTTGCAAAAACAACAAGAGTTACAGAAGCAAATATTACAGCAACAAGTACAACAGTAATTATTGGAGCTATATTCAAAGAAGTCCAAAATTGAGGTGAGTTCGTTTTCGCCAGAAGGCGTTTCGAACACGATTAATGAATTCAGACATAATCAAGTGAAGGATAGAACTTTTGCATCGCACTACAGAAGGAGCGAGGAGATTTTAAAGCCAGATTGCAAATCATTGTCGGACAAACAAAAAGTGAGATTGTTATTGCGAAAATTTTCTCCGTTAGAGCCTGAACGTTACTGTAATTTAATATTGCCCCAAAATCCCAATGAAATTACTTTTAAAGAAACAATAGAATAACCGTCAAACCCATTCGGTGATAGAACCTCTCTATTTAACATTCGAATGGAGTGTTGGAATATAACGAAGAAAGAGTATGATGACTTTATCACGTATGCAGGAACAGTCAACAAAATGTGTGAAAGTTTCAAACTCAAAGAACTTCCACCTGAGATATTCAAGTGCCTTATTTTCCTACAAGACCTTACAGCAAGCGGAGATACAGAAATTCGGGCAAGAATTATTTTATTTCTAAATTGGAACAACCTTAAAGTTCGTGGCAGAAGAATGGTAAAGCTGTAACACCATATAGAAGAAATTCAAAAAAAGGATTCCTCAAAAATACAGATATGATGCGACATTTAAAGGCATTTGGATCGATGTTAAGCTTCTGTCGTCTTGTTTACGTTTTCGGTAGACAAGGTCTTATGTAGAAATGATGTGTGCTTGTTAATAATTTTCGGGTTTTCCGATCAATGGCTCGAATCTCATCAAGCGTCTAATCAAGCATATCAAATGTTGGTATGAGTACTGGCACTACAAACACATTTTGGGCCACTATTTATTGAATGCAGAAAGTTCTGAGGTTCAATTTTTTTTATTCTGTTGTAATGACACGTGTTTTGTGACAGGGTCATTGTAAGCTCTATATTTCATCCACCTCTAGATACCTGTAACATTCCTTGTCAGATAAAGGTGTAATATTCAAACCATATAACAACATTTATCCTGACCAATCTCCAAATCTATATCCTTTGAGAATGTTGTTACAAGGTCAAAGTTCTATTTCATCTCAGGCATATTCTTTGCATAAAGTTTTAAGCCATCTACAAAGAAACAGCGTGTAATTTTGGTATTTCTGTTCCCTTGTAAACCAATGAGATATCATTCAGACTTCCTTAACATGAATGACAAGGGGTTTACAGACGGTATAAACAACATCACAGAGAGGCTGTCTTCTTGGAATATGCCTTTTGTATTCTAGCGGTGATTGTATTCTAGCGCTGATTGTATTCTAGCGGTGATAATACAGTCACGCTTTGCGTTTAATTTCAACTTGGCGGTCCACGATGAAGTCATGTCAGCTATGGGAGATCATTTTTTGTCTCTGAAGAGCTAGCAAACGTGGTACGTTATTGTTCCCAATGAAAGCTTGCTGGTATAGTTCGATAAGATATGGTCGGTAGAATGATAGCTTCTTGTACCAATATGCAACAATCAATTCTCTTCCAGGTGCTTTTTCCTCCTGGAGACCCTGGATCACAGTTGCAAGAGCTTCACCATCAATGTTCTATGTCATGGATATAACGCACGAGCAATAACGTTTTCGGATTTCTTCCAGCCACAGAGCATCTTGGTTAAATTCCTTCTCTTCGCTCCAGACTTTTCCTCCGGAAGGAGTCTATGTTTTCTCGTGAAGGAGCTTCCAAGATATTTATTGCTCCTCGTCACATGTCTCTGTATACTGCTGCCTGGTTGGTGTTAACTTTTTTGTTTATTGTTCTCTTGGTTACTCTATTCTAACGTCGGAGTTTTTCATTGACAGCTTTTAGATCCTGCTTTAGTGTGTAATCAGTTTGCAAGTGAGTGTCCCCGTTTTCGCTGTCTCGAAATATCATTTCTGTCTCCTTTACTCCCTGTCGATGGGACATATACTGATTTGCTTTTTGCATGCAGTAAGCATCATTACATGACTGATGGTCTTCCTAAAACCAAATATCTTTTTCTCTGTCTTCAAAACCCATGATGATACTTTGTTACTTCGGTTTTGTTTACTTTTTGAATATCATTCGTGTTCTATTTCACAGTAGTAACCAGCGCATATAGACAGGTGTTTATCTGTCTGTAAGTGGGTTCATCACATTGTTGGAAATATTCATCACCAATTTCGTTAACAGCTTTTAATACCGTATCTGGTAGTCTCTTTTTTTACTTACTCCCCGAGAGAGTCCTTCAAAGCCAAATTTTTTCTCCGAAAATTTTAGTAAGGACACATTTCACTGGCATATAATCCTGACTACTACTACTACTACTACTACTACTACTACTACAGAAATCCTTGCGGTTGTGCCTGCTATTTACGATGGTCGTAGTAGGGGGACCGTGGTCAGTTGCTTGAACCAATCATGTAGTTTTGCTGGCAGTCACTATGGAACCTGCTCACTGCGAAACCAAATTGTGGTCTTATATCATTCACGCTTTCGTTTTTTGTTTATAGAGTTGGGAAGAAGGTATGTATGTATGTATGTATGTATGTATGTATGTATGTATGTATGTATGTATTATGTATGTATTTATGTATGTATGTAGAAATGTAACTGTGTGTCTGTGTGTGGGTTCGTGCGTGTATGGTTTTGTGTGCGTGCTCTTGTCAGTAGGTGAATAAAAACATAAGGAAGACACCGTAAGATAGCCCGAATCAGTAACCATGACCATCTGCATATTTCAGATAGACATGCATGAGCATAATATTTACTATTTTAAGAGCAAACATATTTAGACTACATCATTAAAGAGGGAAACAGAACTACCGTATTAAAATGAAATCCGTTACGTACAAATTGACATCACTCCAAATACATGGTGGGGAAAGCTGAATATGTTACTGTAAATATACTAAATTAGTTTATTTCCTTTCAGTTAAATTTCAATTTGATTACATGGCATGCAATTAGATTACACGTAACTACAGTGAATAAATGTGAAGAGACCAAGAACATCTGTGTCCATTTATACAAAACTGTGTATGTAATTATGTACATATACACGACAAAATATCTATCTATTTATCTATCTATCTATCCATCTATCTATCTATCTACCTATCTTTCTGTCTGTCTGTCTGTCTGTCTGTCTGTCTCTTTTCTCTCAGTTTCTGTTTAATTATCTATCTATCTATCCGCCTGTCTAGCTGTATGTCTACCTATATTTCTGTCTGCTCCTCTATCTATAGTTCTATCAATATACACAGAATTATATACACAGAATTATATACACAGACACATATATTTACATAATATATTATTAAAAAAATATAAATAATGTATGTATATGTATATACAAGCGGGCATATTTTGTATAATTCCTTCCCCAATTTTGAGCTTTAATCCGTCTTATGTTCAGACATGTTTCCTTTTCTTTAGTATCAATCAGAATGTCGAAGTTAGATGCTTAGCAGAAACCCCCTGCCACACACATAGATATATATATATATATATATACATGTATATACATACATACATATATATTTTGATAGATTTCGGCCAGCATTGGCCCAGGATATGTCTACCTTAATAGCACTACATGGTAAAGTCATTAAATCAGGAATCAGACAACGTGTCCCCCCCCCCCCGAGGAAAGAGTTATTGTTTAAGGGGACATATCCAGGTGTAACAGGTTTATTCGAGACTTGTGAAGGAATTTCTCCAAAGACTTGAAGTTTATGGGGTCTGTGTCTGCTTTAATGTGTTTTGGTGTAATGTTAAAGCGAGCGGGACCAATTGAGGTGAAGAAAGTGTGCCGTATTGTTGTCATGTGATGCCAGTAGGATTTATGTAGTGGGCGGATAGCACGGAGTCCAAGTCTTAGGTGTATCTTAAAGGTGATGCCAATATCACTTGAGCAATACTGATAGAATATTTTCCACATCGTTCAGATAACGTAGCGCTCACGGCGGCGTTGGAGATAATAATGCTTGAACTTTTCTAGTCGACTCCAGTAGTCAAGGCCCGTTATGCCGTATATCTGTTTTGTAATTGACCTCTAAGGTGCTTCAGTTTTCATGATAGTTTGTATAATGTAGGGAGACCACAATGGACAACAGTATTCAAGGTAGGGTCGAGAAAAAGTAGAGAATAGAAGGAAAATGGTTTGGATATCTCTCGACTGGAAACTTCTGAAAATCCAGGAGTACATTTTGCGCGCCATGACAAGTTTACTGATTATATGAGACGCCCAGCTTATGTTGTAATCTACAATTACTCCCAAATCTCTGATGTTGGTTGCCATGAAAGTTTCCCATGAAGGAAGGGAGTATGGGAGTTTCAGGTATCCTCTTTTCCGAAGTGGATCAACTCAAATTTGTCCTCCTTCAGCAGCATATTATTATTTTCCGCCCATTGGATGACAGCTAGCAGATTTAAATGAAGGCATGCAACGTCACCCACTTCATTAATGACAATCTGGATATTGGAATCAGCTGCAAAGGTTCTTATGCTACTGTGCTTAATGATGTCGTTAATGTCATTTATAAAGATGATGAAAAGTGGGCCCAACACAGTACGTTTTGGGACATTACTACCGACTTTGGCTGAGCATGAATTTACTCCTTCGATAACAACGTGTTGCATTCAGCCTTACTGGAAACACGTCATCCATTATAGTAAATTTCCAGACATGCAAATGCTGGATAGTTTTTTGAAGAAGATCTTACGGCCCACCCTGTCAAAGACCTTGTTGATATCAAGGTAGATGACATCAGTAGTTGAGTCCTCTCCCAAAGATCTTAAAATGTCATCAATGTGACGCAGGAGTTGCTTAGGCAGTTGCTTTCATTACGGAATCCAGGTTGATTGGGGTTTGTTAGTCTGTTGCTTGCAAGAAGGTGGTTTATCCGTGATCACACCATCCTCTCAAATACCTTGATGATATGAGATGTGAGCGAGGTCAGCCGGTAGTTTACTGCAAGGGACTTGTTTCCCTTTTTGAAAACTGGGAAAATACTCTGAGAAAGAATGCTCTCAGCAATATAATCAACATCCAGTGACTTTTCCACAGATTAGCAAGAGGAGATGCAAGTTGGTTTCAACACACCTTCGTGACACAAGCAGGGAACCTATCAAGCCAACTGCTGAATTGCTTTTAATTTCGTTTATTGCCGCTAAGACATCGAGAGAGCCATCCTTTATGCCCTATATAGTGTGTTTAAGATTAACATCACTGATACAGTCCAGATCGGCCGCATCAGGATTGCTAATAATAGAGAAATACTGTTTCTGCAGTTTCTCATTCATGGTTTTGGCATTATCTTGGAGATTGCCATTTTCTATCAATTAGAGGGACAACAATGGAGACAGTGACATTGTGTTTCTTTTTCACAACGCTTTGGGGTTGAGTTTGATTTTCTCAACGACCCGTTTCTCCACAGCTGCTCTTTCGTGATTGATAATGGTCTTCATGCATTGTTGAGGGTATAGTTTTTTTTCATTCGAGCAGAGTTGTATCCGTCGAATTTATGTGTGGCTGTTGGCAGTATTTTAGTTTGTTAATTTTTTTGTTTGTTCTTTTTATTTTTCTGATAATCGTTTTTTCTATTTTGGGGAATTCTGCACTTAGTTTTCTTTACAGGTCTTTGTGGGATGTGTTTAGCACGTATGTTTGTCACCGTATCTAAAACGATCTAAGATATTTTCATGCTGGAGGAGGTGTGTGCATGTGGGAAAGACCAATCAACATGTGATAGATCACTTATGACTGCTTCCCAATCGGTATCAAATGGGTGGGCGGGAGAGAGGTCACTACTCTTAGCTTTCGGCTGGTGGAATCGCAGGTTACAAAAAACAATGTCATGGTTTGAAAGAAGGGTCTTTTTTCCACTAAAATATTGTGTATTGTGTTAGTGTGTTTACCAAACACAAGGTCTAAAGTGTTCTGATATCTTGGTGCAAGGACACATTGGGACAAGATAAGCTCATTCATAAATTCGGGAAGTGATTCTACTGCTTCTTTGTCTGCAGTTGAGTTCGGAGTGTCTGATTTCAAACTGTTTGTAGACCACTCAACACAGTTTAAAATCTCTCATCATAATTATGTTATTAGAATGGCACTGTTAAATAAAGCGCTTAATGCTGTTCAGGCATTCATTAAAGCACTGTATGGGTTTTCGAGATGACTTATACAGCCCAACTACCAGGTCATCGGTTTTATTGTGCACGGTAACCGATTTACTGTAGCCATTAGAGAATGTCATTTTTCCATCTGCCGAAAAAGAATCATGCAAAAAAAATGGCATTTCCACTCTTTCTTCAGTCGACTCGATCTGCGCAGATGGCTGTGAAATTCCTCACTTTCACTTCGGTTTCCAAGTGGGAGTTGTCAAGCATTACTGTGGTAGGCAGTGGTTTGGCCGTGCTTTGTGTATTGGCTTGGAGTCACATTTACAGATATACATATCTGTATATACATCCATACACACACACATATATTTATATGTATACATATCAATATATATATATATATATATATATATATATATATATATATATATATATATATATATATATATATGTGTGTGTGTGTATACATATATATTTGTACACACATATATATAGACATACATAAATATATATGCATATATATATTATATATTATATTATATATATATATGTATATATAGAATGTTCTCTATGTGGATTTTGTGTTTTCTCGTCTACGTTTTGTTTGCAATGTCCTGTACCCAGATATGCACCTATACATACAGGTGGATGTCGGTATGCAGATACCTGTACGTATATATGCATATACTCATTTACTATTTGCTGATATATATATATAAATATATATATATATATACATACATATATATATTTACTGTATTAAATAACCCATGTTCCACTCGAAGTCGGCAGGTCAATACCAAATAATGTGTGCTTATTTATTGAATATTTAATTTCTGCATAATTTATTGTAACTTTGTCAATAACATTATGATCTTAAATATCTTAAAGATGTTTGAGTTCGTAGTGCATAATATAAAGGCTAATTTAATAGACGCAACACACTACTATTCAAATATCTAACTTTCCAATGATATATTTGGAATACATGCATATATTTGGAACTATTATTTTTATAATAGATTTCCTTTGTATCAGAATATTTATAAATATATTAGATTAACCATCAATCAAATTTCACCATTGTTTGCAATTTCTCTTATTGTCGGCCGAACTCACCAGAAAGCAATACCAAACTCTTTTCATTTCTACTTACGCAATACCAAACCATTTCCATTTCTACATACATTTCCTTGAATTCCTTCAGTTACAACTGTAATTACTTTGAGAACATAATTATTGCGATATTTAATGTCTTACACTTTTGCTATAGATGAAAAATAAACATATATAAATATTTAGCAGAGTTAACTTTCATAACGAATAAATAAATTTTTGCAAATTACATATATAAGTGTACAGTTAAAACGTAGTATCATTTTTCGGTTGTGGGTTCTATACTGCATATATACTGCAAATTCGCTAAGGTGATACATAGATGTCATACAGTATAACGCGCCACGATAGTAGCGGGAAACTTTACGTAATGGATTGATAATATACTATTTCAAAGAATTGTGCTTTGAAAACCTTCCATATTTAAAATGAAAATTGAGATATGTTAGAAAAAAATCATTTGCCTTAAAATACGTTCTTCTATGTTTTTCTTTTTCAGTGAATTATGTTTTCTAGCAAATATCTAAGAAACAGTGACTATCCTCTTGGTAGTTACATCATAGAAACAAAATGACATTTTGAATCCTCACGTGCTCTAAAGAGCAACGTAGTCTCAAGTAAGAAATGTTCTCTAAATTTTTAATGAGGTCTTGCACACTTCCGCCAGGCTATCGCTACTACATGGAGGGTAGGGTTTTAGTTTTGGTCATACATAGTAACACTATCTTAGACGATACATCAAGGAGGGTGATATATACTGCAATATTTATACCTTTCTGAAACAACATACCTACGCTGTCTAACGATTGCAATCAACGAGGAGCTACGTTGGAACACTAATGTATCGGATATCCTGGCCCTGTTAACAACCACCATGCATAAGTGCATTGGTCTGTGTCCATTGGGCAGGTGGCTTTAATTTCAATACCTACAAAACCACGTTAATTCACGTCGTCTATTCTGAGTGAGGTTATGATAAATGGAAGAAGTGATGTGAGGGGGAAGACTCATATTATTCTTGAGAAATACATGGTGGTCTGTTCTTTCGGTTAGATGTAACAGTTTTACGTGAAAATTTTATAAATTGCACTGTTTTTTGTCCCATGAAACTTTTCCATTCCTTTAAGTGGGATTTTATTTCTTGGTTTATAGTCTTTGATTTTAATGAATGTGTGCAGTTGTACGTACTTGATCCATTAATTCTTTATTGTTTGAGATTAGGGATATATGATTTACAGTGTTTCATGCAAGTTTATTTTACTGTGTGGTTTAGGTATATATTGTGGTTTGTTTTGTTTCTACTGGGAGTTGCAGATTGGAGAATGTCTTTCATGGTGATGATAGTGATGACGCTGATGGTGGTGTTGTTGGTGATTTGTTTTACGTCTACTGTCAAAGCTTTCAGGTCTTTGTTAGGGCAGATTTATTTTGTTGTGTCAATCTTTGTCTTCATTTTTATGGGGACGGTTTTAATCATCATTTCCTTCATTGCAGAACATTGCAAAAAATAACTTCAGAAATTGTCTGAGGGGATGAGTCCAGCAACATATTATATAACATTGGGCCCAGGAAATTGGTTCCCTGATGTTTGTGATGTCAGCCCTTTTATTCGTGTTACTGTTGTTGTTGTTGTTATCATTATGCTTACTGTTGCATTCACTTATGATTTCGAGGATGCTAATTCTGATTTTAGTTTCGTGATTATAATTTTTACTGTTGTTGCTGCTGTTGTGGTGACATACATTGGATGCTACTTTTAGTTGATGTATTCTTTAAACGAATGGTGCTGCTAGAAGTGACTGTTTTCCATTGCTCCTTCTTTTCTGAAGAACGTAAGATATTAGATGATTCCTGTCATCGTTTAAATTGCTACTTAACATTTTGCCCTTAAACGCTAGGAGGAGTTGGGAGCAAATTAGCAGATTAATTTTGCCTGGAATATTTTACGCAATTTCTTGATCTGTTTGAATTAATCTAACCATTTTTTTTATTCCGAATGGTTTCTTGAATATTGAGTCAAATGACCGCTACTGCACATTCGATAACTAACTCCAGTGGACCATAAACAACCTTATTTTTACCAATATCTTACCGAGGACGAGCAGTATGAGAACCGGCTCATCATATCTTAGAAGTTTTACAGAAAGCTTCACAGTCTCTTCTTCGGTCGAAAATCATTTTATCTGCATTATGAAACTTTCTTGTTTGAGTGAACTATGACTTAGGACACAAAATTTGCTGAGGGTAATTTTCAGTATGGGTTTCTGCTACAAGAATCACATCTCCTGACTTCTGTATAATACAGTTCTTGCTTTGTAGGGATTCAACTACAACTTCTGCAAAATAGGCTTTGGCTGACGCACATTTTCTCCGCCATGGAGTTCTGAGGACTCGGCATAGGTTCTGACAATTAGAATGAAGCGATTGTTTTAACGCGTCAAGATTTTGCTCTGTAACCCTATCAAACAATAACCACCACTATATTTGCTGCTGTTGCTTTTCCTTTTTTTTACGTCATCATGGTTTAACACAGCTTAGATTTAGTCCCACAGGTGTATTAGTCTATGACTTCCTTTCTACATCGTTCAGAACAAAAGTTTGGTCAGTTTTTTAGCACTGCATGGTCACGAAATCCCCGTCCATATTTCGTTCTTCCAAGTTTAAAGCACATGATTTGGGGCAAGCGGTACGATGCAACAACATTGACTCATCTGCAATTTCCCCTATGTGGATAACATTGCAAAATGTGATAGAAGTACAAAAAAGGAAATAGGATTCCACGCATCATTTTAAATTGCCATTTAACTGCACGAAAATCATAAAACCTCAGACAATTTACTTTTTCTTTAATTTCTTGCAATTGCCCTTTAATGTTTCATACGCAGTCTAACCTCGTTGCTTCTGATTGACAAATTACGCTAATAAATCTGCTGTATGTTTGATGGCATTACATATATTGTGTCGGATAATGTAATATTTTCTCTTATTTTAACATGTATAATTTTCTACATTGGGATCGATATAAGTGCGTTGTATTTTTCATTTACACCTTCTCCTGTATATTTTCTGTATCGTATCTAGTTACCTTCACTATTAATTTGCTGAAATGTTTGTTCCGTTGCTTTAAAAATGAAAATAAAACTAAAATTCCCCGGAGGCAGAAATATAAATATAGAAGCTAAACCTTTACCTCTTTGTAATTATCTCGTGGTTTTATACCAGATGTATACCAAAAAGCAAAATAAATATATTCCGATAAAATTGCAGACTATAATTTACCAAATCTCGAAAATACGCTAGATCGTAGCAAATTGTTGCAACAAAAACAAAACAGCAGCAATAAAATTAGACAGATACGAATTGAAAAGAGTAGGCGCAAAAACGGAGAAACAAGTAAGGAAGATGCATCTGGCTATGGTTGGATGTAAGTTCCTTATTTTAATGAGAAAATAAACGAATGCATCGATATGTGCCTATGCATTGTACCAATGGTTGGTTCAAAGTAGAAAGTAATTTATTTTTGTGCATAAGGCGAAATACCTTTAGTTGAGATGTATCATCCAGCAGCATGTTCAAATAAGCTTTGTAAGGTCTATTCACTGAGCAAACATATCGGTAATTCCAGCTGAATGATTAGTAGCTGAGAAAACACAAGATTCCAAGAAATAGTCAGAACAGATCGTCTCATAATTGGCAAGGTAATATCTCGTAATTGTAAACTACAAAGAGCCAATATGTGAATGACGTGGAGATTCGTAGCAGAAAGAAGCGTAGTCTGACATAATCCATTGATAGCTACTGTATCGTATGGCAATGCGTGTAATTGCAAAAAATATTCTCAATATTATAACATCCAGCATACAATATTGGAAAAAAATGTATCTATGACGACAGTATCTGTTCCTGTCGAATTTAAGCGGAATATTTGTCATCACTGACAAAAATATTAATATCATTGATATTACCCCTGAATCGTATAATGTGAAATTGCAATTGGAAAAAGAATGGTGGGATAGTGGCAACTAGAATTCCTCTCACCTAACAGATTATGGTATATATATATATATATATATGTGTGTGTGTGTGTGTGTGTGTGTGTGTGTATGTGTGTGTGTGTGTGTGTGTATGCGTGTGTCTGTGTGTGTGTGCGTGTGTGTGTGTGTGTGTGCATCTATGTGTATGCATATCTTTTTTCCTAATCTTCTGAAGAGATTTTGTCTAATGTGATGATTTAAAAGTTGCTATTTAATATTTTCGGCTTACTTGAAACAGTTGTTAGGGAATATGTTTGATTTTCGCAGACAATAACTTTTTATCAATGCGATACCTCCATTTTCTTACTTTCTTTTGAACGGTTATATATGCATATATTTACATACTTAATACATATATTCATATATATATATATATATATATATATATATATATATATATATATATATATATATATATATATATATATGGGGGGTGGGGGGTGTTTGCATATATATACATATATACGCACATATACCCATACATATGTATATACATACACACACATATATACACACACATACATATGCATACACGTATATGAACATAAATAGATATATATACGTGCATATATATATGTCTGTGTGTAGTCATATATACATTTGTACATGTATACGTGTGCAAAAGTTTGAATGTGGATTCGTCCTTTAATTGGAGTGTTTTCCAAAAATATTTCTAAAGTTGATTCTTTATACTTTGCTGAGTGTTTATGGTGTAGATTGGCGTAGATATGAAAATTGGTATTCATATATAAAGTCGATGATTAATCTATAGAATGAAGTTCTACAAATACAAATATATTTTTCAAAAATGGAGGAGACATGATTTTGAAAAAATTGTAAGAAGATTAGTCATGCATACAATCGTTTCGTGCATATATATAAATTCATTTTATAATTTGAGAATATCTACGTACGCTTCAGTGCAGAAAAAATAATAGGAATTATAAAAAGAGCAGAGAAGTTGAATCTATGAGTTTCATGTTTATGTGTTCCTATCCATATATATGTATACATATATATATATATATATATATATATATATATATATATATATATATATATATATATATATATATATATATATATATATATATATACATGACATGTGTATGGGTTTATTTGTACATGTATACTTACTTGTATCTAGTATGTATATATATATATATATATATATATATATTTGTGTATCTATATGCTCTTTGTGTATGTATGCTTCTATATACATATATGATTGTACATACATATACTCTAATCTATATATGATAAGCATTTTTTCTATGGTTTTGTAACTTTTTTCTGTACCCCTACATTACTTCTTATTTATCACCCATACACTACTATTTTTCAATTCACAAATTAGTTTACTTAGACTAGAACTTTTAAACCTATCTCCATTCCTAAAGGTGTATTCATGCTTTGCATTCCGTGTTTTAATAAAGTTTTCCGTAGACCCTATGAAAAGAAAAAAAACTTTTGTCCCGAATCTACCCTATATCCATATACAATATTCTTCTGTAAACAAAAATATTAA
>NC_142935.1:34348003-34360503 GCF_046866305.1 Octopus bimaculoides
GTTTTGTCTAGAGACCCTGCGATATATGAAATGAAACGCCAACCATATAATGGACCATTGTTGACAGGGCTTCGCTATACTTTTTCTACGCCTGAAATAGCCTCAGCGAAAGACTTCACACACTTCACAAACCTACTGCATATATGAAGAGGAAATACGAACTATTATTTTGGTGTCACCAGAAGTATTGCTTCCTTGTGAAATTTATGCCGACTGCCCACATTAAGTTTGGGTCCTTCGCAACAGTGGCTTCTCTTCAGCACTGACTGCTCTACAACCCAAAACGGAGTTTCTAGACCCTAATGTTGGTGCAGAACGAAGGCTAAATTCTCAAAATTATGCGTCCCTTATGATCACCTACATTCACCTTGATAGACGTGATATGCGCCCCCAAAAGCACACACACACACACACACACACACACACACACACACACAGACACACACACACACACACACACACACACACACACACACACAGAGTCTGAAAAGGAACCTCTCCCACCAAGTCTACGATCTTATATGTCTGTTGTACAGATACACAAACACTCTCTACAGCCTTGCTTCTCTCGGCTTCCAAGTCCCTTCATAAGCCTGCCAGATACCAAAACCAGAGGAGCTACTTTCAATTCACGTATTTCTTATATTCTCCATTATATTCTACATATATATATATATATATATATATATATATATATATATATATATATATATGTATATATAGCGTTGGCAAGAAATTGAGTTACGATTATTTATTTATTTATTTATTTATTTATTTTTAATATTAGTATGTGGTCGCCGTTACTGATAGCGTAATGTTTTCTACAGCCGTTAGTTCAGTGTCAACAGAGAATTCAAAAATGAGCATCTTCATCATATTTTGTTTGTTTATTTCCGTAAAGCCGTAAAGCGAAGAAAGCTGCTGAGACTCACAAAGATATATATGAAGTGTATTGTGTTGATTGCTTAACAGAACGCACATGTCACAAATTGTTTTAAAATATCTGTCTTGGAGATTTTTCACTGAAAATGGCCAACGTTCTAGACGACCTTCTGAAATTGATAATGGCGACCCAAAGCCATAATTGAATCTGATTGTAATATAATTGTGCAAGTGATGGCAGAGAGGTTAAATGTATCACATTGTGATGGAACAAATACATCCGGCATCATCTACAAAAGCGGATAATGCGTGTGATAAAGCCGGATATATTTGTTCCGTCAAATATGATAGTTTGATACGCCGACATGATATTAATTAATTCATTACCACAGACAAGAATACATGTACAACTCCCTAAGACTTAATTCTGGACGGTTGGACACAATCATCCCTCTTTTCTTTTGAGGGATAGGTAACTATGACAGTTATTTAAATTATTCCTTCCCCCTACTAAAAACTCTACTATCCTCTAAATTCAATTTGCTTTGACTTGATATAAACTATTTGGTAAAATCATTCTGCCAACTGAATAACAGTAGATCCAATGTAAATATTTTAGCCCTGTGGAGTTGCGACTATGTTAAATCAGTCGAATTGTCCTTTATGTTTGAAGTTCATGCAATTACATAACTGATTAATGACAATTTCATCAAGTTATCATTGATCTGTTATTATTTTCAACATACCCGCTGTAACCAAGGATACCAATACCCTAAGGTATGCTTCTCTCTGCATTTTTTAAATATGTGAACTCGTTATTCTTTTATCTATATACCGAGTGTATCAATATTTTTTCAAGTTTTAAATTATGTAAACTTTGAACTATTAATCTTTGAAAAAGCGTAAATATATCGGTTATTAATTTTTTCTTGTGTATGTTTTCCAGATACAAACAGTCATAATAATTTCATTTAGATGTTTTGTTTTGATATATCTATGAGAACGTAACATGTGTGTTTTGATAATTAGCCTGCTTGAACTTATATCAAGAAACACACATATAGAAGAAAAAATGATGTCTTCGTGAAACAAAAACTAAAATGAATATTAAAAGGTAATAATTAGGTATAATTCAACTGGCATTCAGTCAGTTACGACGACAACGTTTTCAGTTGAAACGACCAACGAAATAGCATGCTCAAAAATTACGTTCAAGTGGCTGAGAACTCCACAGTCATGTACGCCTTTAAAGGTTGCCTCATCATGTGCAGTTCTCAGGTAGAATGAATCAGGGCAGACCCTTTGAATTACAGGTACTACACATATCGACCACCTTAGTGGATTGGAGCAAATCGAAATGAATTGTCTTGCAAGGACACAATGCAACGCCAAGAAGGAAATTCATGATCGTAAGATCGTAGTCCCAATACAGTAACATGATTTCGGATTATTAATATTTCCAATTATCTTTATAATTACCTTTCCAGGAATATATCTCTTATCTATGACAGTACATGCGGTGGCTGAAATAAATTAAACAGCTTTCAGACCTTTGTATATTTCTCGTTCTCTGTAACTTTTATTATTTATAAATCAATCAAATAATTTACAAGTGTTTTCGGGTAATAATCATATTATTAATTATAATATTAACAATTTCCCCCTTTTTGCGCACGAAAGCCCAAATTACTGAGAACAACATCAATGTCGAGATGCAACACACAAAAAGGCGCTGTTTACATCGATTACAATTTGAATAACAGTTTCAAGAAAATAGATATTTACATAAAAGCAAAAGTGAAGAAAATAATTGAATAAGTAGAGGTCCAGCTGATGGTTTTTGAGTGTCATGTTTCGATTCACGCAGCCTAGCGAACAAAACAACCTACGGGCTTTGCATCATTAAATTGATTGTGAGCTATATTCGCCACTAGAACGTTGCTTGCTATCCGTCGCCTATGTGCTTCTTTTAAGATTCTCATTTATTTATTTTGCTATTGATTTATATAGCCATTTCTTTTGCTATAGATATCAGATGCCTCTCTGTTTTCCATTTTAAGTGAAACACCATTTGTTTCTCATATATGTCGTCAATTCCTACTTGAAATTTATATTAATCCTATCCCCTAAAATCTTGCCCCGTAGGGAAGCGTACGTTCATCCAATAACCAGGACTTTGTCTTTTCATTTTTGACTTTAAATGTCCCGAATTCGTAGTCTGAGTAGCTAGCGGGGTGAAACTAGACCACTTGTATCACGTTTATCTGATAGACCTAGAAACCTCGGATGTGTGACCTGGATGACCTATTGCGATTTGAATAAGGGAAATCGAGGGCAAATCATGTATGCACTTCAGATCACCCGAGAAACTTTGCGAGGAATTTACATCCCATTCTCATATCAGCTACATCCAAATAATATTTGTGAGCGTCGAAGATCTCCTTCCTATCGCTGGTTAATACTAATAATATTAGTTTTAATCGGCGATCTTTAAAGGATCCCAGCCGCCCGACACTTGTCGGATCATACACAACTGCACTAAACCTCAGCAGGGACTTACCTTGCTGCTCACGTCACAGAATTCTAAATTAACTAGCAGGATAAGGGCGTCCGTACACAACTTTACTCCGAGCCCTTATCGAAATTGCACGTCTACGTCACTTGAATCACATCCACCGGAGGAGGAATACATTTTGCAGTGGTCCATGCAGGAACAAGCGATCAGTACCTCTTGCTCTCGATAGTGGCTAGTACATCAAGAAGCGTTGACCCGAGATCATTTAGCAGTTGACTCTGCTGCTACCCCACACCACAAGCATTAGTACAAACTGTTCTTAGAGTATCATTCTACTACAGCAAGAAAGATAATAACAAATGTCGCACACTAACACTAGTCACTGATTGTCATTTTTCTGGACCTTTGTATGGGCCTTCAAAAAACTATTTAGTTCTTATATCTTTCCACATCATGTAGGAACCTTTTTCTCAAAACTCGAAACATTGTTGCATTTGCCAACTCCTTACTTCAATGTTTTGGTAGTGCTGGTAACATCAAGAGCGTCAGCCGTTGTTAAAATGTTGTTATTTTTAAAGCATAAACGTTCCTTCAATTCATTGTACTCCTTTCAGAGAACTGTAATTGACAGGGTCGTCTGTCAGTTCTTAGTATATGTTACGTATCTAATGCCTGACGTGGTTGTTGTGTTCTTGCCTGCTTTTGAATTTGACTCTTTATTCTAATCTTGATGTGTCTGTTACTATTGCCGATGCGGCTGTGTTAGTTTCTATTGTTGGTGTTGCTGCTTTTGTGGTGGTTCATTTCTCGCTTCAATCAAGAGATCGAGCGTACTATTTTATTTGTTATTAAGCCTGGTGCCTACAAATGTTTTTCCTTTTTATCATAAAAACCGCAATTCTTGTTAAATACATCTACCGTGGATTTCTTTGACGAGACATTGAATTTTTTCGCCATTTTTTCAGCTGAGAACAATTCTGTTCGTCAGTTGATCCATAAACAAGGAACCCTTGTAAGGAAGAAGACATGCTTTGTCCGTAGCAATGCTTACACAGTTTCTTCTTTTTTCTTTATCATTTTCATCATCATCATCATCATCATCGTCGTCGTCGTCGTCGTTGTTATTATTATCATTATTATTATTATCATTATTATTGTTATTATTATTATTATAATTATTATTGTTATTATTATTATTATTATTATTATTATTATTATTATTATTATTATTATTATTATTATTATTATTATTATTATTATTATTATTATTATTATTATTATTATTATTAAGGTGGTGAGATTGCAGAATCGTTACCACGCCAGACGAAATGCTTAGCAGTATTACGTCTTCCGTTATGAGGTCAACTTTGCTTTACATCATTTCGGGATCGATAAATTAAGCACTAGTTACGCACAGGGATCGATGTAATCCAGTAGTCTGGCCCTCCCCAAAAAATTTCAGGCCTTGTGCCTATATTAGAGAGGATTATTATTGTTATTTTTATTACTATCGTCGATATTATTATTATTATTATTATTATTATTATTATTATTATTATTCAGTAGTTTTATTTTTATAACGTGCTTTCACTTCACTACCGAGCGCAGCTCTGTGCGCCTTGGGTATGTGCTGTGGTTTGCTGTGGTGCTCTTATGTTTACTGTATTGAAAGTGTTTTGCGTAGAATGTGTGCAGTACCCAGTAGTGCAATTTTCTGTATGTTATATATATTTGTAAGTCCTGGTGTTTTTGTTATGTATTTGTCTGAATATTTTTTTATTATACCTAAGGCACCTACTATGATAGGAATTGTTTCTGTTTTTAGATTCCACATTCGAGTTATCTCTATTTCCAGGTCTTTGTATTTTGAAAGTTTTTCCATTTCTTTTAGAGAAACGTTGTCATCTGCTGGTATTGAAACATCAATTAGAAGGCATTTTTTCCCTTCATGATCTTTGACAACTATATCTGGTTTATTCGCCTTAATTTCTCTATCTGTGTGTATTGGCATATCCCAGAGTATGGTTGCTTTCTCGTTTTCTGTGACCTTTTCTGGCGTGTGTTTATACCATCTTTTTTCTGTTGCTATTCCATAATGTTGGCATAGCTTCCAGTGTATATAGGTCCCAGCTCTGTCGTGTCTGTGAATATATTCCTTCTTAGCCAGGACTGGGCAGCCAGAGATAATATGATTTATTGTTTCTTGTCGATCTCCACATATTCTACAGTTACTTGTTATATTTCTTTTCATTATGTGTTTTTGGTCATTTCTGGTGGGGAGGCTTTGGTCTTGTGCAGCAATTAAAAATCCTTCAGTCTCTGCTTTGAGTCCTGAGCTTCTCAGCCATTGCTGGGATTTTTCTCTGTCTATTTCTTTCGCATTTAGTTTAGTCCAGTATTTACCACGTAGGGGCTTTTCTTGCCATCGTTTTATCATGGTCCGTTGCTGTTCTAGTTTTAGTTTGGATTTCATTTGTTTTATAGCTTTTGTTGTTTCTTCTTCTTCTTCTTCGTATTTGTTAGGTAGATTGATTTCTTGTTTGTATTTGTCAGCTTCCTTAAATACTGAAAACAGTTTTTTGTTTTGCTCGTGTTTTGTGGCTATTTGTATTAGTTTCCCTTGCTTCTGGAGTAGGTATTTTTGCAGTCCTATGGTGGTTATTTTATAATAGTTTTCTAGCTGTATAAGACCCCTGCCACCTTCTGTGCGTTGTATATATAGCCTTTCTATGTCAGATTTTGGGTGGTGCATCCTATATCCTGTCATTATTTTTCTTGTTTTCCTGTCTATTTTACATAGTTCGTTTAGTGTCCAGTTAAGGATGTTGTAGCTGTAGCTTATAACTGGGACAGCTAAAGTGTTGATACCCATTATCTTGTTTTTAGCATTGAGCTCTGTTTTTAGTATTGATCTAACTCGTCTATAGTAATATTTCTTTATTTTTTCTTTCATTTGTGTATGTTGTATCCTATCTAGTTCATTGACTCCTAAATACTTATATGGTTGGCTTTAGTTCTCTTATTTCATTGGCTTTATCTAGTGTTATATTGCTCCTTTTAACTAATTTTCCTCTTTTCAGGGTTGCTTTGGCACATTTTTCTAATCCGAATTTCATTTCTATTTCCTTGGTAAAGCCGTGTACTGTCTGTAGTAGTGTTTCTAGCTCTTTGTCGTTTTTTGCATATAATTTTAGGTCATCCATATATAGAAGGTGGCTGACTGTTTTTCCATAGCATTTGTAACCGCATCCAGTTCTATTTAGCAATTCTGTTAGAGGTGTGAGTGCCAGGCAGAACAGGAGTGGAGAGAGCGTGTCTCCCTGGAATATTCCTCTTCTAATGGGGATGGCTTTCGTTTTCACAAGTCCCTCTTTTGTTTGGAGCTGTAGCACTGTCTGCCATTTGTTCATTGAGTGCTCTATGTATTTTATGATAATTGGTGCCACCTTGTTTATGGCTAGTGTTTCCAGAATCCACGTGTGGGGAACACTGTCGAAAGCCTTTTGGTAGTCCACCCAGGCCATACTGAGGCCTTTCTTCTTTCTGCGGCTGTCTTCAGTTATGGCTTTATTGATCAATATTTGATCTTTACAGCCGTATGAGCCCTTGCAGCATCCCTTCTGCTCTTCTGGAAACAGGTTGTTATTTTCCAGGTGTTTACTCACTCTCTGCGATATTATTGCAGTAAAGGCTTTGTAGATCGTAGGGAGACAGGTTATAGGACTATAGTTTTGTGGTTTCTCCGTTTCCGTGGATTTGGGGATTAAGATGGTTTTCCCTTTTGTGAGCCATTCAGGCATTGTTTCTGGATCTGCTATTATGTTGTTAAAGTTTTCTGCCAGCTTTTTATGCATTGCTGGCAGGTGTTTTAACCAGAAATTGGGGATCTTGTCGTGTCCAGGTGCTTTCCAGTTGCTTAGTCTTTGCAGTGTCTGGGTGACCTCTTCAGTTGTTATAGGGGCCCAGAGTTGCTCAGGTGCTAAGTTCGTTGTTTTAATGATCCTTTTTTGGGGTTGTTGCTTCACCGACCATATTTGTTTCCAGAATTTCTCTAGTTCTTCTGCTGTTGGTGCTGAAGTAATGTCTATTTTATTTTTACCCAGTTCTTGGTAGAGTTTTTTGGGGTTGGATTTGAACTGTTTGTTTTGTTCAAAGAAACGTTGGCGTTTCTCATACCGGCGGATCCTCTGTGCTTTGGCAAGGATGTCTTGCTTTAGTTTTTATTTTGCCTCAGGTAAGTCTTTTTCTGTAATGCTGTATTTGTACAGTATTTTTGTTTTCTTCTTGTTACTTAGTAGTGTTGATTGTTTACTAATTTCGTTGAGAATCGATAAATCTTTTCTCTTTTTTTAAATTTTGTTCTGGATGTTATTTATCCACAAGGTCTGTTTGGGTGGTAGAACTCCTGTTCGGATGGGTTTGAGTGAGTATCCTGCTTCTTTTGTGGCTGCAGTGGCTGCCGCATATATCATGTCATTTAGCTCAGTGATATTGCCTGTTGTTTCTGTGGTTGTTAGTTCCGTGACGGCCAGGTTTATGCTATTTATTATTTATGTTGTTTTATTGTCTATTTTGATTTTTGGGAGATATAATCTGTGGTCCATTCTAAGATCTGTGGTCTTCAGTTCTTCGGTTATTTTCATTTTCATAGTATCGTAATTATTAGGTTTCCCTTCGTTATTTCCAGTCTTTATATTTGTTTTGCCTTCCTTTTCATTCATATGTTTGTCTGTGGTGTTCTGGATTGGTGCTTTTTGTACACTATTATACATCTCTACGGTCTGGGTTTGTTGTTTTTTGTTTACTTCGTTTTTGCCGGGCATGTTACGTTTGTCCTCGTGTTTTGCTATCTCAGTGTTTATATTATTATTTGGCATTGCTGTGTGACTACTATCTAGATTTTCCTGATGTATTTTTTCTTTCAATTGCTCTATTTCTATTTCTGATATTTTTTTTGCTTTTAGAATATATCTTCTTATGTTAGCTAGTTTGTTAGGGTTCATTGTTTTATCGAGGTCTATATTTACATTATTTTTCTTCCATGTTTTATATGTATGTGTTGTTGCGTTTTCGTTTTTTGGGTAGAGTACTGCTGTGAAATAGGCGTGTAGGATCGAAATGTGTTCCTCACGTGTCCATTTATGCCGTTTTGGTTTTGTTTGCGGGACATGAGGAACACCGTCCAGCCCTTTATTTTGACGGTCGTCGTTTTCGTAGGGTACCGGTTCGTTTATTTCTGTTGTCAGATTGTTTTGCACGTTCATATCTTCGTATTTTTTTCTTAACAAGCTTACAGTACGTACTTATTATTATTATTATTATTATTATTATTATTATTATTATTATTATTATTATTATTATTATTATTATTATTTTCTCTATATCACTGGTTTTAATGGAGCTCCTGGGTTTCTTGCATGCGTAGCGGGCTTACTACCTGCAGCCTACGCTACCCTACTACTCGTTCTTTTAAGCTATCTATTACTTTCCTGATTATACTCACCGTGCCAAAGAGACATAGCTTTTGTAACAGTTCTACTGGGAACACTATTCCAATTTCCTTTACATTCCTCTTGTTGCCTTCTGACACTACTATTCCCAAGGACCCAAAAATAATTGGCACTATCTTCACCTTTTTCATTTTCAATAGCCAGATTATTTCGTACTTAAGAAGTTGGCATCTAACTATCTTTTCGCCTTCCTTCTTCAAAATCTGTGGCTGAAAGGGGCGTGCAACATCAACTATATAGCATATATGGTGCAGCACCTTGTCCTCCACCACTAGTTCCGGTTTGCTATGGTCTAGACCTGATCTGTTTGGATTGACAATATGAGTGCAGTTCCAACTAATGCCAGATTTTGTAATACAGCCAGATTGTAAGGCATTTCTAAGTTGCCAGATGTGTTTCCAGGATAGGTGGTATCGAAATCCATGCTCCGATGACAATAGGAACAAACTTTATGTTTGACTCTCGTAGCTGCTACATCTTGGCGATCTCAGTTCTAAGGTCTTCATATTTATCAATCTTTATTCTTTCTTGCAGGATAATATGTTGAAATCCGTGTAATGCCACGTAGATTATTAGGCACTATCGTTTGTGCCCCAGAAAGGTTACTATACCAGGCATTCGGTGTTCTAACACCATGTCTGCCTGGAAGTCAAAGTCCGAGAGGATTTTTACTTTCCCTTTTCATCCATTACGTTTACCGGTGTAGTTGATACCAAACACCCGTTACCTCATATTCATACTTTCGGCATAGTAGCCAGTGAAGTTTTCGGGTTACCTTGTCGTATCTGCGCTTGTACTCTTTCTGCGCAAGACTTTCACAAGCACTAATAATGTAAATCACAATTTCGACCCCCTTCCCACACCTTCTGCAGAGGTTCGTTACACTTGTGTGGTATATATCCCTTTTCACTGAGATGGTATTCAATGCCTGATCCTGGACAATGATGGTTAGGCTTTCAGCATTCTTTTTAGGTCACACTTGCTGTGCCACCTTTGCGATGCTTCCTGTTTTTTTTTAAGCTGTTAGTTTCACAGTGTAAATGACTACGTAATTCCATGCCCAGTGGAGTTTCTTTTCTCTCGTTGGATATTCGTAAACGGAATTCATTCGCACTCTCACGTCCATTTTTGGTAAATCCTTTTGCATTAGCAGCGTACTGTAGCAGGTCTTGTTTGCTGTTTATCACCAAATATCCTGCCATGGTTCTTCTTTTACTGTTGATTCGCTCCCGTCCGCTAGTTAGACCACATCCACCTTTACATCTTTTTAGGTAGGACATATGTACGTTCGCCTTAGGATGGAGGGCACTATGCTTTGTCACTGTCTTTTGGGTGGCGAGATGAGTTGGTTAATTTCTGCTCGTGTCCATTTCAGGATGGGTGAACGATAGCGGACTACAACAACAACCCATATGTTGATGGCAATCACGAGGTTCGTTGAGTTCAGTTTTGATTGCTAGAGAAGATGAGGTACTTCAAACATGCAGTGATGACCTTGTCTTTTATTCGTCTGCCTAAGATATTGTCAACCTCCAGGACCCAAATGTCCCTGTACCCATCATCATTTATGTTTTCCATTCTCTTTCCGCTTAGAAATTCTATGCCCCTACAATCTGCTATTTTCCCCTTTATTGAAAGTGAGCACCGCACACTTCGAGATACCGAATTCCATCCCTATATCTCAGCTCATAGTGCACGTTAAATTTTCCGTAGGACTACATGAAGTGGAATCAAGGCTATAACAAATAACAATGGGGATTAACGATCTCTCTTTCGATTGTTACCTCGGCTAAGTGCTCGTTGTTACAGAAAATACTTGTTTTTCCAACTAGGCATGCTGCTCTTAATCAGAGCACACACGTTCTTAGTTATTCCACACTTGGCGGCTATTTCCAAAATCCATGAATGCGGCAATATGTTGTAAACCTTTTCAAAGTCTATTCAGGCCTTGCACAAGTTTTTTTGGTACTGTTTGCAGTTCCTCATTACAGCCTTTTTGTACGTGGATCATTTTCGGCATCCCTTTCGTTTTACAGGAAGTCGATTGTTTTCCGCAAGGAACGTATATATTTTTCCCCTGTGAGGATGATTGTTAACACTTTCCTTAAGAGATTAAGACAAGCAATAGTCGATAATTGCCAACCTCCATTGCTCTTGGATCGATCTTTCGTCACAAACGTTGTTTTTTCTTCTACAATGCTAATTATCTAATTGCAACGCAGTTTCTTTTGTACTGATCTAAAACACTTGAGCCAGTAGCCTGAATTCCTTCGATTCCTGCCGCTATCCAGTTTAGTAGTTTGGATACCTGTGCAATTATATCTACTGTTGTTATGCGTACATGGTCCTGTCGTGGAGCATCCGAGCGATAGAGTTCGGATCTTATGGAATGGAACGAATCCACTCAGTACCATGGTTGCATGAAACTTCTTACTCCAAGATGTTATTCCAAAATTGGCGAGTTTCATCTACTTTAGGAGATATATTATCCTCTGTATTTCCTCTTAAGCTCTTAAAATTTGCCTCTGGTTATTTGAGAATTACCGGTTTTGCTAAAACTGCGATATGCGATCAGTGTAGCGTTGCACCTTTAATGATCTTGCCAGCACACGTTCTTTTAGGGTTTCAATAGCACCTTTCATCCCTTTCTTTTCTATTTGGTATTTTGCGTCAAGATATGCCGTAGCAGACTTTTTAGCCTTCTTCTATGCGACTAATTTCTCTATGCAAAGTTTTAATATCACCTTCAATTCTCCGCTTCCACCATGGTTTCTTCTGTCCGTCTGCTTTCCTCTTTCTTTCCAATAAAATTCTTTCCTACTAAAACTGAAGCAGATCTGATCAAGTCATTTCTTTCCGTTGGATCTTTTGTCAGAATGTAAAGAAATCAATGGAGACAATATTAGGGTCTCTCGGCCTTATAGTACTGATATAAGTATAGTAATAATTGTGAAACTATAGTAGTGAAATAGGAAATACCATATAGTGGGTCTGTTAGGCTAATGATACCCTATGGAATCTCGTCTGTTGATGCCCAGGCAGCGTTTATGCGTATACCATTGTTGACGACGCCAGACTGAATGATAATGCTCCGATGTGGAAAGAATAGTAACATACTTTTGGTAGCTGCAGTTGGGAATGTATGTTTGACATGTTGACATGTTTATTTGCGAATCAATTATACTTTGGAGTCTCCATTTTTCTGAATTGTTCTTTATTTTAGTAGGACTGAGCATGCTTTTTAGACCATGGTTTATGAGGTTTAAATATATTGATATTGCATGATTGACTTCGTGGATAATGTTAGGAAGCTAGGATAATAATTAATGGTGTCTAGTTTGGGGAGGTTCTGTGGTACACACATACACACGAATTCAGTCACTCATAGAAAGAAAATCAACGAAACGGAGGAAAGATATTCATTTACATAGATCAAAACTTATATCATACATGGCAAAAAGAGATACAAACACGCAATCCAACGAGAAAAAGTATTAAAAATAACCGTGAACAAATATGAATGTATAAGCGCCCTCGGGCAAGCTGCATTGCGAGAGTGCACTCCCTCATACAAGCATCCGCAAGAATGTGAG
>NC_142935.1:34365503-34388003 GCF_046866305.1 Octopus bimaculoides
AACACACAGGAAAATAGACATGCCACATAGCGAACATTTCCTACATAAGCTGCTCCTATACTAAACTAAACGTTTCGAAGTGTTAGGGCAGGACACATTGTTAGAGTAGTTGTTCCTGCAAAGCAAATTAAGTAAAATTTGTGATGGGGGGGGGATTAAGTGGCAAACAGAAAACGAAACAGTGAAACAAACATGGAGGGCTGTTAGGCCTGACGAGAAAAAATATACATACTGAACGCTGTGATTTGTCGAACTTGAAGAATAAGTAAGAATAGTTTAGATAGAATTATACCTAGATTAAAGAAAAAGCTCAACTATAACCTATGGGTTAGTACAGGAGAAATAATATCTTGATTCCATTTATTATCTAATAAGACAAACCTATCATTTATACAATTTGACATTAACAATTATTACGCATCCATATTACCAATTATATTAAATAAAGCTATAATTTTAGCCAAAAATCATACTAATATTACACCATTGGAAATTGGTATTATTCTGTTAGCTAGAAAGACACTCATTAAATTCAATGACAATTTATGGTGTCGATCTGGTAATAATAGTTTATCTAATTTATTTGATATTGCAATGAGATCATCCGATTCGGCAAAAATCACAGATCTAGCAGGGCTATATTTATTATATGAGACTAAACATTACTTCTCATACTTGAAAGGTGGGTAGCATAGAGACGACACACTCCTAGTCTATAACGGTAGATCCAAAAGAAAAAAATAGGGAAAAATGAGAGAGGAACTATAAAAATGTTATAAACATTTTGGTTTATCTATCTCATTTGAAGAAAGTAATTCTAAAGCAATTTTTTTTAGACGGAACGTTAGACTTGAGTAATTCAACTTACTCTCCATTTCATAAACATAATGAATATCTTAAATATATTAATTTTAATTCAGATCATCATATATCATTACTTAAACGTATCGTAAATAGTATATCTATTAGAATATCTGACCTATCTTATAATGAAGAAATCTTTAATATTCATGCCAATCATTATAACCAGGCTTTAACTGCTAGTGGATTTAAACAAAATATTAAATACATAAAGGATACTTAACTAAAACTAAAAATTTGCATAGCACAAATGGAATTAAATAAAACTGCATGCGATACTCAGATAAGAAATAAAGATAACCTTGAATATAACAATAATACACAACTAATACAAAATGGCGAAACTTTTACACAATGCAATACAAAATCTGCAAAAAATAATGATAGGCAAAGAACTAAATATAATAATAAAAATAAATACTCAGCGAAACATATACAAATCCCAAAATGGAATAAACTACCTAATAGGAGCGGAATGAGATGAATTATTTGCTACACACCTCCGTTTTCATTAAACGTTAAAGGTTTAGCAAAAAAGCTTTTAAATATGGTTAAAAATAATTTTCCTAGGAATCACAAGTATCACCATGTATGTAAAAGATAAACAATTAAAAATATCCTTCTCTACAACACGAAACAGGATCTATTATCGCCTGTTCTAATAAAAGAAAAAAATAATAAATATAAAAACAGTTGTAATAATAATAACAATAACAATAATAAGATAAGAAGTAGCAATAGGAGTATATGTAATACACAAAATACTGAAACACCTAACAATAATATTAATATAACAAAACTCCAGCAAAATTCTGGCTACCATACATTCGAAAATATAGAAAATGCCTTAGATAACACAATGCCACAAGCTAATGAAAATAAAAATAATAATTCACAAACAATAAATGTATCTAACTCAGCGATAAATAATACTAAAATAATAATACCAGACACCACAAATAATCAGAACAATAGTAAACAATATTCATATGAACAGAAATATAAAAATTAAAATAGAAATTGTTCATGTAAAGATAAAAAAAGATATGCCATTTAAAAGGCAATTGTAGAAGATATACAGATGCATAGTTACAATAATTAATGATGCACATAATATGGTATTTATATGTAGTTCTCTTAATTTTAAACAAATATTTTTCGCACATATACACTCCTTTAAACGAAATATAAATACCAATACGACGTCATTAGCTACATATATACATAATCTTAAGAAAAACACAGTTAACTATAAATTAGATTGGTCAATAATGGATTCAGCCACACCATACACGCATAAGTCTAACAGTTGCCGTATATGTATGAAGGAATCACTGTATATATTATCATATAAACATAAGAACCTAATAAATTGTCAATCAGAATCTCTTTCAACATGTAGACATGGGTTTTATAAAGCCTTTAAATATTATAGGATATCTAACAAAGATTTAGATTAATGACTACATATATGGGTTTTTTTATGATATCAAAATATAAGGTGACACTTAGAAATAGATTGATAGATAAATTAATTAGAATTATTTGAATATACTCAGATTTACATGACATAAATTATACATTAAATAAAGATTGAACAGATGCTCTTGGAATTAGAACCATTGCATATCTAATCTCTGACAAACGGACAGTTATAATTGCATTAAATTTGAAAATCTAAACATTTCAATTTGCATCTTCCAATTATAAAAACAAAAAAATATAAAAGAAATATTTAGACCAATTTGTTAGTGTTAAAGATTTAGAGATCTATTTTATTTGATATGTGGCCTATCTTATCCTTTTTCAGGTAATTTTATTTACGTTTTTTTTTTTCATTTTATGTATATCCGTACGTAATACCATTATATAATTCTATTCGAAATTACATGTAATTATCTTCCTCATTAATTGTTTAAACGATTACATACTGGTGGGAGGGGTTATCTTTTCATATAGCTTTCATTTTATTATGCGTAAAGCTATTTTTGTGTCGGCATTTTATTTCACCTATCATCTGTACTATTCAGTAATACTTCTTATCGACAGGAGTATTTTCCTAAACTCAGTAGTGCATAACAAGCATAGTTTATTACCTATTCTATATGACTTCGCACAACTAATAATATTCCAATTCAAGGTGTATTCTATTTTTCAGATTTTAATTCCCATGGATATTTACTTAGACCTGTCGAATTACGTAATTTGGGATTTTTAAAGGATTGATAATGCTGGGAAATTATTCTTTTAATTTCATTCGCTGTGGATCCAATATATTCTTTTTTCTTATTATTGTTAGAGGTTACATTACATTTATAAATCACATTATCTAGGTTGCAATAATTATTAAGCCTACATTTTGATTTAACGTTACATGTGCATTTATTTAGTCGTGGTGGAGTTGCTGTATACATCCGTGATGAGCTCACACCCCAGGTCTTACTGACATACTCAAATTCAGTATGTGACACTCTAATTGTATACACAATTATTCATATATATTGCTCACCGGATGCTCCAAACTACATTGGCAAGTTTGAAGATTGCCTCACAAGAGTTAAAGAAATCCCCATGCCAATGGAACACCACATGAGCATAATACTTATGGATGATTTGAACTTCCCTAACGTGAAATCGCTCGAAGAACCCATGCTCTCAGAAATGACACATTGCAAACAAGCACAGATGGAGTCCCGGCTGAACATCATCAACGCCCTATTCATGGAGCAAGTCGTACTTCGACCAGCTAGGGCGAATAAGATTTTGGATCTCTGCATCATATAGACATCATAGATATCCGCATATAGGACTGGCTGAAATGTCTCTCCACGCCAGACATTCATAAAACCGGCTGACAAGGGTGGAACCGTGGTGGTGTGGTGCACAGACCTCTACAATGCTGAAGCTGTCCTCCAACCTTAAAACACCTCCTTCTATCCTCACCTCCTCCTCCCGTCTTCTTCCCACCGCCTGCAACCTCATTGTCCGCACTCCACGCATCCCCACCATTTACGACAAATATGATATAAGTATAAATAAATATAATATTTATAAAAATGATCATAGTAACGATAATACCAAAAAGAATTCGAATGGTTATAAGCACAATTATTAAGTACCTACTATGAAAAGCAATGGTCCCAAGACAGTGCCGTGCGCAACACCGCTCACTAGTTGTGATTTCATTGAGGTGGCACCATTGTCCACTACTATCTGACGGAAAACGAAACAAATTTACAAAATACTTCTTACTGTGGGGGAGGAGTAAGTCGATTATTTCAACCCCCGTGTGAAACTGGTGCTTAGTATATCGACCCATGAAGAATAAAAGGCAAAAAAATGAACTCAGAAAGTCAGGGCCGTCGAAATGCCGCTAAGCATTTTCCCCGGCATGTTAACGTTACTGCCAGCTCTCCGCCTAAGACTTACGAAATAATGAACACGATATAGCTAAATGCATACAAGATAATAGAAACTTGGGAGTCATATGACTGACTCTGTATTGTTGAAAACAATCTAATACGTATATATATATGGCAGCTGTCCCTCTAATATGTTATAGCTGTGATTTTATGAATTGAATGTTACATGATTTAGTGAGACTACTCAGAAAAAAAACAGCATAGAAGCACTAACTGTATATAGAAAGCAATCAACATCCCATTTAATTTATTTCTCCAGTGTATAGTTATATAACAGTACGATGCTTCCAATATTCTATTTAAAAAAGGGATCTGTTATTACAAATGCATCCCATAAATAAGTGAAACACAGACTATTGCCTTGCTATATACAGAACAACATAATACGTCGAAATATGTTATCCAAAATATTGAACAATGGAGTAAATTAGAGACTTTGCTTTCATAAACACACGTTATTATGGTCTGAGAGAGAGGAAGGGAAACAGTAGGAATATTTCAATCCTGTTCGGAAATATAATACATGACGCACGCCCTTTAATAATCTTCCATAGTAACACCGATTATGTATCTACTATTATGAATGTCTCAATTAAAGACAGTAGATGGCTTTTCCGCTTCAAAATAGGTTCCGAACTTACAGTATCAAATAGACAGCAATATCTTATCCGATAGATATAGCTGGCTTATATGTATAACAATAAAAAAGTACGCATATACTAACTCTTAATTAAGTAGACTGTATACTACGGTAAAAATATTAAATCAATCTATGTATCTCTCTCTCTCTCTCTGTATATATATATATATATATATATATATATATATATATATATATATATATATATATATAAACTCACGTACAATATTTTAACGCATTAGGATGTAATGGAGAATACATAGTTATAGTTTGTGGATCCACCACTGATAATTATGCAGGACATATAAAGGAAAACTTCTATATGAAAAAAATTATATGAATAAATGTTCTTTGTCTATCTACAATTATATGTAGTCAAAGTAATATCTTAAATATTTTGAATATATGTTAATAGCATGTTGGGGTGACGTATGTTGTATTGATAAAAACTTAACAGTCGAAAGAGTATTTGTGTAGCAATACGAAAGAATGGAATCAATCGGAAAAATAAATTGGGAAATTTCTAACGCAAACATATGGTGTCACATTTATGCAGTTACTTCATTCTCTAATATATGGTATTTCTTTTAATAAGCTTCGTGTATTGTCACACTGTTCTTTGTTTCGGGCATTGGATATGGAGGGAATTGAAATTTTTTTCGATTTAAATTGAAAATATATACAAAGATATATATCTAGGCTCAAATATATTCAGAATATCTGCTGTTGATTTTCACCTCCTTCTCAAGGGAACTAGCTGTCATTGTAGATGTTGTTTTCAATATTTTGCCTTCGTTTTCAAGCTGAAAGCTGGCAGAATCGTTAGTAGGCCGGGCAAAATGCTTAGCGGTACTTCGTCCGTCTTCCCGTTCTAATTTCGCTGAGGTTGACTTCATATTTCGTCTTCTCGAGGTCGATAAATTAAGTATCAATTGAGTACTGGGCTCTTTGTACCAAAATCTTAAACCAATTTTTTGCCCCTCGTAATAAAGAATGTAGTCGTGTGTTCTATTCATATTTTGTAGTTGTTTCATTTCATTTTAAGTTATCTTTCTCAGTTGTTTTTGTACCCTGTTATAGATATTTCTATAAGTTTTCTTGTTGCACTGACAATTTGGTCATTATGTTTCTTGTAATAGTAATATTTCTATATCGGACTGTTTGCTACTCTCAAATGAATGAAGTCTTTACGTGGGCTTGTTATTTCATTTAGTTATCATCTGTTAATTTAATGGCTCCTTACTATAAAAACAGCTAGATCATCAATGCTTATTCCCTGACCAAGTTTAGTAGATATAAGAATCGTACCGTTACTTTAGCATATTATCCGATACCATGATTTAAAAATTATTTTTATCTCACTTTTACCTAATTCGTATCGGGTCTCCTATAATTTACATTTCCCTTTTGTAATTAGTGGATTCCGTAAAGACTATAATGAGCTTTTGATCTCTTCATATGTTGTATATATATTGATTACATCCAACCCAGTACTCAGCAGGTATTTCGTTTATTGAACCCAAAAGGATGAATGACAGCATTTGAACCAACAACGGTAAGACGGGCGAAACACCAGTAAGTATTTCACCCGGCGTGCTAACGATTCTGCCAGCTGACCGATTTCATTTATTGTATATATGAACATCACATTCCTGTTTCTGTCTATATTATTCTTTCCAATTTACTGATTAAGACTTAGCATGGTTTTGTGTGGCGTAATTCACATTTATTTCTTTATTTATCATATATTTACGAATTATATCTTCCTTTGAATCTTGTAATTATTTATCTCGTAAACTAGTTTAGGTTTGTAGCTTCGTGCTCATCCCTTATCTGGAACTGGCAACCGCATTTCAAATGAGGATTTATTATGTCCTCATAAATTTATCCGATATCATTCTAGTTTGACAGTTATTGAAAGATGTTAGCCTCAAGAATTACACAAGGAGACTTTCTATTATTATTTTGGTTGAATATTCCTGTTTTATACAATTCCATCTTTTAAATGTGTGTGAATTATTCGTGACACGTTCAATGTATTTGTTTCTAATTGAGCTAACTTGCTCTCAAATAAGGCCCTCAGGATAGAGTTGCGGAGAATATTGCCAAAATCATTTACTGAACAATGCATGTGATTATAAAATACATTTCTTCTTGTAAATTTTTGACTTATTTTTTTCGTTGTTCAGTAGTTGATGATTAATGATTACATTAAAATGTTAAGCATATCATTATCGCTCCTGGATAAATTCTTTTTCAGATGCCAGTATGCCTTCTGCAATAATACAGCAGTTAATAGTTTTCAGCCACAAAAGCGCAGTAAATTTTAAGTTTGCTTATTTAATTTTGTGGATAAACGTTATGCCCGCAGTAGCTCAGTCAGTATTTTCAATATCTTAATGTCTTATGCGTGCTTGTTAATAATATTAACGTGACAATTGGCTACCATCATGTCATCGTGACACTTGGTAGTTTGCTGTGTTGTTCCTGTATGAATTGACCTCGGTATTAAATTATTATTCAGTCCGATTCACCTTCGTAATGCATGTTTGTATTGTAAGAATATGGGATCACGGGAAATACGATAAAGAAAACATGTTGAGTACGCAAGACTTCATTTTTTAAAAATTTATATAATTATTGTGGACAGGTATTTATCAGGGACGTTAATTATAATATCAATATGTCAAATGTAATGTCTCTATAGCTCAATGTTGAAATGAAAAGAATCAATATTCAGGTCTAATACCAAAGTAATAGATATCTTTCCAAAATCTACAAAACTTTAAGTTGTTATCAACAGATTTCCAATTTTTAACTCCAGTGATAGATATATTTATAAGTGTCTCTTCGTTTGCTATTTCCAGGTCAGCCAGAAAGAAATCAGTTATATAAATGTTTTCCCAATGCAACATATTGAGCGAACTAACCCGTATATACTACATGCAAAGACTTGTTGTGTTTCGCTCTGCCTAACCCATTATTTGGGCCTTGGTTTACTCTGGGTGGGTTGCTGACCTCTTGACACTGATTATCTTTTAACTTTTTATTGTAAAATAAAATTTGTACGTACACGGATGCACAGAAAAAGGCGTTGGGATAACTCTAGTCTGTTGAAATGAATATAACAAATGTTACTTGCAGACCAATAATGGGAAAACTTGCAGTGTTGAGACTGACCAGGAGGATTTCAGCCTAGTCAATAACCGAATTAATTACTGCTCAATGTCTTATCATTACACACTTCCTAAAGGTATCAATATATCATATTTAGATAATTTTTACATAAGGGTTTCTAATATCCGTCAGTAATTTACGGGATCTGTTGTTAGCTGGATGAGTATATATTTTATGATTTAAGTTCGCATGTTTTCGAGTGAAATAATGTTTGGTATTCACATGTTTGCATACCAGGTCCGATTGTCTATCCGCAGGGAAACATAGTTGAATAACCAAACATCAACACCCAGACACCTTAGTCAGGTAGTCAGGTAGTCAGGTATGTAAATTAAGTCTACACACACGTGGGCGCGCACACACACACATACGCACAAATACATAGACACTTCAGTCTATATCCATAACAATATGCGAATAATATGTACAAATTAAAACAGACTGACATGCATGCAAATTAAGCACAGAAATTGAAAAAGCACAAGCACAGCCAGAATGAATAAAGAAGTAGATGCAACACAACTATCACAGGACATCTTCACTTCGCCAATACACTATTAAAATATAACTGCTGTCAAGTCCCCCTATTAATTCGGTCTTTTTGAACCACGTCATCTTAAATTAACATCACAATCACATTTGGGATTGATAAAAATCAATACGAAACGTAGGTAATGAATAATGGTCTACAAATATAGATTTCCAAATCTACGGCACACTTAACTGCGCTAGTATACTATACTAATAATTACATTTAGCTCCACTGACAATACACGGCGCTTTTTTTCACTTCTACGGAAAGTTTCGATACCACAAGACATACACATGCACACGCGGACACAGACAGACACACACACAAACGCACACACACACACACAAACACACACACACACACACACATACACATACACACACACACAAACACAAACACACACGCACATTCTATTATTCTTTAACATGTTTGTCATCTGACTGTAGCCAGGCTTGAGCAGCACCTTAAATGTTTATTTTAGTCGAAGAAACCGAATCCAGGATTTATTCTTTGTTAGCCTAGTCTATTTTGACGCACCGCTAGAACATGTGACGTAAACACAACACACACACACATATATACATATACATACATTATATTTATATATACATATATATATATACATACCTACAAACATTCTATATATATACATATATATACACATACATACAGTATATATATATATATACATACATACAATATATATATATATATATACATATATACCTACATACATTATATATATATATATATATATATATATATATATATATATATTTATATATTTCAACTCGAGTTTTATTTTTCAACATTCTATATATATATATATATATATATATATATATATATATACATACATATACATATACACCACCAGCTTCTTTCAGTTTCCGTCTACAGAATCCAGTCACAAGGCTTTCGTCGACTCGAGGCTATAGTAGAACACACTTGTCCAAGTTGCCACACAATAGGACTGAACTGGGAACCATGTGGTTGTGACGCAAGCTTCTTTCAACTCAGCCACACCTGTGCTTATTTATCTTTATTAACATTGCCATAGATATACATATATATATGTGTGTAGCTCTGCATCTCAGTACCCTTCTTGTTCAGTTAACGGATGCATTTTAGGTGTACATTCTTTACCTGCTTCGTCGTAAAGAGAATATTTTCATATTTATTTTAACTCAACATGTCATCCATCACCATTACACCTAAATGTACCACATATCCCATTTGTAGAGAGGATGCAATTATCTTAACTTGAAGTTTACATGTGTTAAATAAACATGAATAAAATGTTATACAAGCAAAGGTCTCCGGTGTGTGAAGAAACATTCATAAGCAATATTACTACAACAATATCGACGTAATTCTAAGCTTATAACAGAAAATCATCGTTGCGTTTGGTAGTGTCGAGCTTACAAACTGTATTTCGGAGACATGTTTATTGCAGGAATAGTGTGTAAATTCTTGTCAGATACATTCGAGAAATTTAAGGTATGAAGGAACGGAATCGGATATTGGTATTTTAGGTTCAGTAATTTTCATGATAAAAAATGTCAAAAACCAATACATTTAGGTCATGGTATTTCGAAGATGCACGTTTATTACTAACGCAAGATGGCCGCTCTCTGACATGTATCACTTCCGAAACAAGGTT
The DNA here is from genome assembly GCF_046866305.1 of Octopus bimaculoides. Lineage (NCBI taxonomy): Eukaryota > Metazoa > Mollusca > Cephalopoda > Octopoda > Octopodidae > Octopus > Octopus bimaculoides. Next base: position 34,375,799 of record NC_142935.1, read on the forward strand.
TCAAACATATATATATATATTGCACACAGGCACACGTGCATATGTATACGTACATATTAAATACAGACATACATTCATGTATATATATATATATATATATATATATATATATATATATATATATATATATATATATAAATACACCTAAACACTTACTTGAAAGCGCATATATACCGAGACAATTTAGAATAAGTAGCAAGGAAGGTAAGGGGCATTACATTTGGCAACGTTTTGCACGACTGAGATGGATATATCAGAGAATAACGTATGCACCTTTTATTCTATGAGGTGGAGGGAGTGGTAAGCTGAAATAAAGATCGATCGTTTTAAATATCGTAAGTAGAAATAGCAAAATAAATGAATGGGTAGATAGAAACCGAGGATCGAAGAGTATATATATATATATATATATATATATATATATATATATATATATATATATATATATATATATATATATATACATATATTGGAAGAACTTATATAGAATAGAAATTTGCGAAGAACATTTATAATATTAAAGTAAAATAGGACAAATGAAAAAAACATATTAACTGGGGAAGTCATATAAAATGACTGCTGTTGGTTTTTCTAAGAATGTATGACGTAGAAACATGGTATTTTTGTGGGTTTTTTTTTCTTTTTTTAGAAGTAGCGCTGGAAAATAAACATTGTACATAATACGCATTTTACTTACCTTTTTCATGCACCAACACTGCATGAATATAACCATTTAAATTTATGCTTCCACATACAGTGCTGTTTCTATCGTTTCGACTAGTGTTCCTGACCGAATAGAACTGCGATCATTGGCAATTATAATTTGACCAGTCCATTTCGCTTAAGTTCTTGTATCTTGGATCTATACAAAGACTATATGAAAACTAATTATATAATCTTTCACTGTTTTCATTGAAACAAACTGTATATTAGAGAACCGAAAGCTAACACGAAAAAGTGAGGTAAATTGTCTTTCGTATTCCATGATTCTCATTATATGGACCTGTATAGTTGCCATTTCAGATTTACAAAGATGCTTTATCTAAGAAAGTATTTGAATATGCTATTGCGAAACATTGTCATTAATGAATTGAAAATTTTGAGTGTTCCCTTATCTGGAGAGGCAATATTACTTCAGGCCTCAATAACTGTTGAGCTGACAGTTCTTCATTATATAAATATATATCTCAAAAGAATGGAGATATAATTTTCGTTATATCTTCTTGCTAATGATGTCAGTGGTAACCTCTAACAGTCTTGATAGCTAGATGACGTGTCATGAAGTCATCGAGGTTTGTATCCCTTCTAAATTTTGATAAAGCGTAAGTGGTTTCTCTGATGCTGATGTTATACGACCGTGTATATTTTTTATAGAAGCTGGACAATTTTCGTAGACGCTGGAAATTGCAGTCATCCCGCAAGTCCTTTAGTTATTAGTTTTGTTTCCCAAGCAGTCATGTCCACGGCAAAAGCTTTGGACCTTGTTTTAAATGTTTAATGTGATTGTATTTGTCTAGTTGATGCGTGATTTATGTAATTCGCTCTTGTTTAGGTATTTTGTCTCCCAGAAATCTTACACTAGTATTCCTTGACTTCAATAATAGCAGGGCTAACTTGTTAGGTTCATTTCATAGGAGGGCATTTTGACTATGTTTTAACTCTATGCATTTGAATCCGTTGCTTCAGTGTGTTTTTAGATATTGGAATATTATCCTTCCTTCTCATGATGAGTAGTCGCACCGACTGTTATATGTTTGTCTCCTTGACGCTGGAGTCTTTCTAGATTTCATGCAGCAGTGGTGTCTCGCCTTGTAGTCTGCTTATACCATTCTCAATTACCTTCTTCCATGTTGGATGATTCTTTTTGACGAAGTGCGGAGCGGTTGCATATACGAACTGCTTTAAATCTCCAAAGGTCAGCGACTTTTTCATTATCTTTTAGTATTTTGGTAAAATTCGCTTGCCAGTTGAGATGAGTACTTTGGAATAACGATTTTCTTGATCAGTGGGATTACTTGTCGTTCTTTCCTAAAAATCACAATAAGGATTTCCTATATCTGTCGGGAACTTACCGACATCTCTTCCGTTATATTATTGTTCAACAACAAATGATGGTGTCTCATCGCATGAACCAAAGGAAAAAAAACAATAACAAAAATGTATATAAACATCCGAGAAGCTTGATTTATACCTTTTTGACATTTTAAAACCTTGTACCAGCCAAAATATCCACTTTGCATTCCGGTAACAGCTCTAAGTACGTTAATTAGCATGGTAACTCATTAATATCCACATCTACCTTCTAATATTTATATTGACTTTTACATTTCATTAGTGTTGACCTTTACTCTTCACTCAATAGTATGCCACAATGCCATCCTTCAATATTGTCATCTCTTTTTGCATCCACTGCTATAAACTCTCACCATGTTTCTAGCTCTGCACAAAGTTTCTTGTTCGTACCATCATACATGATAGCCTAACAGTATTTTTTTTTCCTTTTTGCCAGAGGAGGAGAGGTTTGAAATTTTTGTCTGAATGTGATCTTTTTTGTGTCAGAGGGTGGGGGACGATTAAGGTGTGGGTGGGTGTTGGGTGGTTGTGGATTGGGTGCCTGTTTCCATTTGACTTGCTTTTTTCTTTTCCCTGTCGTCTCCTATTCATTACCTGTTTCATTTTCTTTTGCTTCTGTTGTTGATAGTACTACCTCTTCCTCTCTCATTGGTTCTTCCTGGGGTTCTTCTGACCTTGTGGGCGGCTAAGGGCAATCCACTCTAATGTAAAACTTCAGGTTACACTTAAAACGCACCTCTAAAATTCCGTATTTGGTACCTCTGACAAAATACGGAATCTCTTGCCAGATTGGCCTTAGTGCTTTTTCCATCTGGGTAGTCGACATGATGTCCATATTCCATGCTACCACTGAGTAAGTTCTGTACAGTATCGTATACTCCATTGTATCATTGACTATTTCCTCAGGAGGGGATACTTTTGCATTATATCACTCTCTACTCAATATCTTTTTATAACAGTGCATTTTTACCAAATTTATTTCGTCATTTTGACACTTCATTACTTCTGCGGAATCCTTTTTCTCTTTTGCTATTTGTTCGTCCATTTTTACAATCGTTCTTAATAACTCTTCTTCCGACGACGACAGCTCCGAGTAGCTGTTGTCTTCGTCCGACGACATATTCAGTACGCCAACCCTCCTCTACGAGGAGGCGAAGCGTAAGCAGTCTGCTGTAATGCAGTGTAACACATTTGCAGAGTGTTCAAAAGAACACTAAACAAAGAGTCAATGGCAAAATAACAGCAAATTTAACTCATGATAGCTAGAGGGTAACATGACTGATTTTTTATTTCCCATAAGGGGTACACACAGAAGGGGACAATACAAAACAAGACCAGGCTTTCGCTACCAACTCAGTGGAAAACTATATCTATAAAACTATATCTATAAATATAGATATAGTGGAAAACTATATCTATAAAACTTCTGACTCCCAGAAATGCACACTCTGTTGAAACAGTGTGGAAAATGTGAACCACTTGGTAAGTGGATGTGAGAGCCTTGCAGGAAAAGAATACAGATGCCACCTCGATAAGGTTTGTGTGTATCTTCATTGCCTCTTTTGCTGTAAATACCATTCTGAAGTAACAGAGAACTGGTATGGACATATAGCAAGTAAAGTTATGAAGGAGGAGTGAAAAGTAACGATGCTATGGGACTATAATTTTCAGACGGATCCAGTAATCGAATACCATCCGCCGGATATTGTCATATTGAATAACAGAGAGAAATACTTTCAGACCATTCGAGCAGCCATAACATGAATGTTGTAAGAATAACATGAACGTTGTAAGAAAAGAGGTTAAAAAAACCCAACAAGTACTCCAAATTGAAACTGGAAAGCAAGACTGAATGGAATGCGAAAACGTAATGTAAAAGTGATACTAGTGGTGATCGGAACCTTAGACTCAATCCCATTGAAACTTCAAGGCTTCTGAAATCCCATTCAAGATTGTTGTCTTGCAAAAAGCAGCCTTATTGGGCACAGCGCACATCTTAAGGAAAGTATTATCTACCTGAGGTCCTTGTTGTGACTTGACAGATGTCTAAAACTCCGGTGCGTTTTTACCTACACTGTGTTACGAAATAATAATAATAATAATAATAATAATAATAATAATAATAATAATAATAATGATGATGATGATGATGATGATGATGATGATGATGATAATAATAATAATAATAATAATAATAATAATAATAATAATAATAATAATAATAATAATAATGAAGACGATAATAAGAATAATATTATTAGCAGTAGTAGTAGTAGTAGTAGTAGTAGAAGTAGTAGTAGTAATGTCACAACAGATAACATACCCGGTGTGCGGAAAAAGAGACATAAGTGGACGAAGGAAGTGTATAATACAATTATTGAATGTCATGAAAGAGCATAGTGGGAAAGAATTCGCAGAGTAGGCCGAAGTACATTGAAATATTGGATGGAAAAGGACATGTGTCCAATGTCAGAAAATAATGGACCAAAAGAGAGAGAGAGTGGGTAGGGAGAAAGGTTACTTAAAAGGACTAGAAATAGCTCGGATTAGTGAGAGTCTAAGAGACCCTGCGGATGGGCTATAAAGGATGGTCGAAGTTATAAACAAAGTGGTAGGAGTTGAAAGCAGAGAGAAGAGTAGACAAGAGGAACAAGAAAATGCAGATGGGTCTCTTAAGGATGAAGAACAGGAGAGTTATACAGTGAACCCTGATACTATGTTGGGTGGACATGCAGGGGAAATGAACCAACTAGATAATGACTTGCTTGAAATTCAAAGACCACTCACGGTGTTGAGGAATGCTGCAGAAAAAAAAAATCCCCATGAATATGAGAAGGTTAGACAGGAGTACGATAAGTAAAGTAACACAAAAGATAAATATTGTCATAACATACATCCAGACGGAGGACATAACACAAAGAAGGAATCTTCTCCTAGTTATTGCACTACTTGCTGAGGAGAAATTACGACTTAAGAAAAGAAAAAAAAATGATGGAGTAAAAGAAACGCCGGAAATGGCGCATTGAAGAGGACATAATGCGGGCAAAGCAAGATCTACGAAAAATATTTGATGCAATACTAGAGCAGATAAAACAGATGATCATAGCAAAAAGCCAGATCAGAAGATTTGTAAACAGAAATTAGCAGTTAGAAGAGAACAAATTGTTCAAAAATAACCCGAAGCAATTCTTCTGAATGTTAGAAGGAGACAATGGGGAAAATGTTACTCCTGATGCAAATCAAGCCAAGGAGTTCTGGAGAGGTTTATGGGGAAACAATATGGTGCTTAAACGGGATAGCAAATATCAAATATCAAGACAGAATTACAAGGAGGAAAGAAACAAAGGAATATACTGTCATATTCTCTCTTTAGTGACACTGGAACTTATGAATATGAGGAAAACGACCTGTTGTCTCTAAAGTGTCCAAAATTTGATAAATTATTTCACAGAAGGGATATAAAGAATTGATTTTATTTTTTTATGACTCATTCTCGAATTGCCTCATTTCTCTATTCATATACTAAACATTGTGTCGCAAAAGTATAAATTCAACATAAGTCTACGCATGCCTAACAAAAACATTACCATGTCGCACATTGATGATCACGGCTCTATCTACTTACTGAGGGCTTCGGACAGACTGACGGACGGACGGACGTGGCCGGGCATAGCAATATTTTTTACCTTATTTACACAGTGTGAGTTATAAAAATAGCAAAACTTTCTATTTCATTTCCTCCTTTCCTGTATCTAATCACTGATGACTGCGGACAAACGGACAGACGCGCTCCTATTATAGTATAAGAATATTATTATTATTATTATTATTATTATTATTATTATTATTATTATTATTATTATTATTATTATTATTATTATTAATATTATTATTAATATTATTATTATTATTATTATTATTATTATTATTATTATTATTATTATTATAGTACAGCTTGAGGCAATCCCCCAAATATCGTTCACCAGTTAGCATCATTAGACTGTGTCCGGCATAATGGAATTGCAGCTTTATTTGCATATTCAAAATGTTTCCTGCAAACAAATTATGTATACACACACACACACATACACTTACACATACACACACACACACACACACACACACACACACATACATATACATATATATATATATGTATGTATATGTACATACACATTGTCCGCAACAGATTAATTACAAATTATTCTCTAAAATGCTGCACTAGTTCAATGCGTATACGTTACAAACACACACACAACTGTTTAATTTACATACACTCAATGTTATACTCCTATATGGAATGAACAAATATGGCGTTTCTTATGATAATATTGAATTTTAATTTCCGACAGGGTTACTTCCCTTTACATCAAAGTCTATTTGCATTTCTTTCTGTATAATACCTTTGAAATGAATGCCGGTAGATATATTGGCTTAAACACATATTCTAATGTTTGTACGTGCATATGTTTACGTTTAAAACTTTTCAGGTACTTGTAATGTGCGGATATCGATATTATTTACGTTCATATATGTGTGTTTATATTTGCGATTTAGCCCGTGCGTATGAGTTGGCACATATATATATCGCGTGAGTTTGTGCATTTTTGTGAGTGCGTGTGAAGATAAATGAATCTGCTTGAAGGTAAGGAACTTGTATATGAAAGTGAAATTCTATTATTTGTGTTGAACAAGGTGAAGTGGATTTAGTTATATAAATGGAGGGATATTAAAATGTCCACTATACTGACATCAAAGTTTACATATTTTTGTGAAAGATTTGCTTAACGCAACCAAGTTAGACGCATCAAGGTTTAAACTTTCTGATCTTCCGTTGACAAACTCAATATATTAGTGTTATTTATACTGAGCAACTCTGTCAGGAAGTTTAAACTTTCACCGTCTGATATCATTAAATAACCGTGTGTAATATTATCACTCGCATAACGTAAATAGTTTGAAGTACATATATTGCAAGATACAAGAGGGATTAAATGTTAACCAAGAGAATAGAAGTGGAAAATGAAAGAACCGCCTTACATTTTACTATAAAAGCTGGCTTTTCATCTCAAGTATATAACACAAATGTTATCGTTATATGTCCGTAAATGCATTTCCGTATCCGCTAGCGATCAGATGTTGTACATGAACTGTTCAGCTGAGAAAGAGTTGAAGAATACGACTTTGAAATCAATGGATCAGTTTATTAAACTGATGCGATAAGAAAATTGTATTCAGCGCAAAATCACATAGGTAAAAGAAAGAGTATATTTTATCATATTGCATAATATGAGAAATCTATTGAAATAACGAACATGAACATGGGTGGCCGACAATATGCCTAAAAAATACTGAGGTAGATAATATTTCAACCGGTATTATTGGTAATCTGTCACCGTATCTCATAGAATCTAAAAGAAAACATAAACTTACACGGAATAAGAGGAAGCAAATGCCGACGTATATTAAGTTAGACTAATATTAATACCGATATATGTATACATTCACCCATCCATACTCTGTTTGGGTGTATGTTTGTATGTATGTGCATGTGATTGTAAATATATACATATATGCATGGAAGAAATTAAAAAATAAGATAAAGATAAGGATGCAGTGGTAATATATTCTTTATATTCCTATGCTAGGTGCTGCTAAATGCAACCGAAATGTATATATGCACACATGCACGCTCACATACACGTGTGCGCTCGATAACAAAGAAACAGATACATTCGCACACACACGCATAATTTCATTTCAGTAATTACGTGCAACTTCAAAAATATGTTTCTGCTACAAATCAGCTCATCTGTATCAAGAATTAAGTGAGTATGAACTTTAAGTTTTTCTAAGTAATTTTTTATTCACCAAAGAAAGTGGAGACAACTATGCTGTGTTCGCGTAAAAAAATAAAAAGAAACATATTGGACGTTGTAGGCAACGATGGAAATGAAAGAACAGCCCTATACCATTTAGCGCAATGAATACTATGAATACTTCAAGAAATCATATAAATTAATAAGTTCACAAAAATTATATATATATACATATACATATATATATATATATATATATATATATATATATATATATATATATATATATATATATATATATATATATATATATATATATATATATATATATATATATATATATATATATATATATATATATATATATAAAGGAAAGAATGAAGAGTCAAAAGGACAACGGAATATGATTCGACAGCTGTTTAATGACCACTAAACATGTTTCAATACAACATAAATGCACATATATAGAAGATTTAAATTTAAATTAAGTATTGGTTTACCTGTATAATAGGACCAAGTTGTATCTCCTCAAGTGAAATATAATCACTGTCTCCGTAAATAAATGTTTGATTTCGATGCTATCAAATCCAACTGGCTCCTTTATTTTTCATACTCGAGGAATGCCTAAGTCTAGAATTGGTAGTATACCATAATACTGCCGGCTATCTGGTAATTCTAAGGGTGAACGGGCTCTATTTTGTACTCTAGTGCGTTGTTTACAAAATACACCTCAACTGTGTGTGTGCTTGTGTGTGTGCGTGTGTGTCTGTGTGTGTGTCTGTGTATGTGTGTTTGTGTGTGTGTGTGTGTGTGTGTGTGTGTGTGTGCGCGCGCGTGTGTATTAACAATTAATATAAACAACTAGGTGCAATATAAGACCATAAAAGAAAAATGTCATCGTCACTAATTGTGACTGAAGGTGCTGAGAGAGGTATATATATATGCTTCGTCAACCCCAGTCACGTGGTTTCCTATCAAGTCCCACTGCGTGGCATGTTTGGCTTGTGTCTTCTACTGTAGCTTCAAGCCGACAAAAGCCTTTTGTGTGAATATAATAGATGGGGACTAGAAGAAGCCCGCTGTATATATATGTGTGTGTGTGTGTGTGTGTGTGTGTGTGTGAGTGTGCGTGCGTGCGTGTGTGTGCATATGTGCATGTGTTTCTTTCCCCAGTACCGCTTGACAGTCGGTGTTTGTCTGTTTACGCCCCTATAACCCACCAGTTCGGCAAAAGCAACCGATACAATAGGTACCCAGGTTAATAAAAGAATTAGTAGTGAGTGGGGTCGACTCATTCGATAAAAATTCTTTAAGGTGGTGTCACAGCATGGCCACGCTCTCAAGACTGAAGCAAGTAAAAGATAAGAAATAAGTATATATAGGCGCAGGAGTGGCTGTGTGATAAGTGCCTTGCTTGCCAACCACATGGAGCCAGGTTCAGTCCCAATGCGTGGAACTTTGGGCAGGGGATCTTCTGCTGTATCCAAGGGACCACCAAAGCATTGTGAGTGGATTTGGTAGACGGAAACTGAAAGAAGCCCATCGTTTATATGTGTGTGTGTGTGCGTGCGTGTGTGTGCGCGAGCGTGTGTGTGTGTGTTTGTGTTTGTCCCCCCACCATCGTTTAACAACCGACGTTGGTCTCTTTACGTCCCCGTAACTTAGCGGTTCGGCGAGAGAATGTAAAGATAAGTACTAGTCTTACAAAGTATAAGTCCTGGGGTCAATTTGTCCGACTAAACGCGGTGCTACAGTATGGCCGCAGTGAAATGGCTGAAACAAGTAAAACAAGTAAAAGAGTAAAAGAATGTATGTATATGTATAAAACTTTGGACTCATGAGTTAAGCACTGAGACAGTTTGGGTTACTTGACGTCATCGGCCTTTGGGGTATATTTCTCTTCGAACTACTTCAGGAATACCTCCGTGTAAATTGAAATAATAATCGTTGTCGGAAACGGAAGATGGATTTGATATAAGTCTTTACTATGTGCGACCGTTGAACTGAATATTATTGAGTTGGGTAACAGTGATACTTCTTGGGGCTTGTGTGAGTGTGTGTGTGTGTGTTTGTTGGAGTGAGTGAGTATTGATATATATATATATGTATATATATATATATATATATATATATATATATATATATATATATATATATATATATATATATATATATATATGTATATATATATATTTGTTTTGCAAGATTTTTGATGTGAAATCGTGTGTTGAAACAGATGTTGTTGTACTTGGGGATGGTCATATTGCCAGTTTAGCCAATAAAAACACACGCACTGTATATTTGGTGTTAATTTTGATACAAAATACTTTGATACAAAATACAAAATGGCTGATAGTTAGCAAGGTGAGACACACATAAAAAAGAAGGAAACAAAGGACCACTGATGAGGTCACAGAAGTGTGACGAAAGAACTCTGGCCGAAATAAGATTAAGATTAATGTAATATAAAGCTGAAGCAAATTAACACCAAATATACAGTGCGTGTTTTTTTATTGGCTAAACTGGCAATATGACCATCCCCAAGTACAACAACACACATATATATATATATATATATATATATATATATATATATATATATATATATATATATATATATATATATATATATATATATATATATAAGATATATATATATATATATATATATATATATATATATATATATATATATAATATGTATATATATATATATATATATATGTATGTGTGTAAGTGCATGTGTCACTGTGTCTGTGTGTCAGTGTGTGCTTGTGTATCTGTGTTTTCTGTGCATCGGTGTGTATTTGTGTATCTGTATGTGCCTGTGTCAGTGTGTGCTTGTGTGTCTGTGTGTGTCTTTTTGTGTGGAAAGAACAAGTGTATTCCGACGCAAGAAACATATAGGAGAATTTGTTTTCGAGTTTGGAGATGCACCTGAAACTGAAAAACGTGCAGTCGTTTTCAAATATATTTATTCACATAGCAAACTAGTTCCGACATTTTTCTGCTTATCACTGGTACAAATATATATATGAAGAAAGTGAAGTTTAGGAGAACATTGATATTACTAACTATCCATGTGAGATGTATTTGCCCAAGTTTTTCCCTCCAATTTAATACTCTCCTAATCCTAAAGTGAATTTAACGGTTTTTGTGTTTCTTAAATGGCTTAGGAACACCTTCCAGGCTGATATATATATATATATATATATATATATATATATATATATATATACCATTGATAAGCAAAACATTGTCGAAACTATTTTGATATGTGAATAAATCTATATAAAAACGACTACATGTTTCTCGGTTTCAGGTGCATTTTCAAACCTCAAAACAACGTTCCTGTACATACACATACACACAAACATGCACATACACACATACACAGGCACACACACACACGTTCGCAGACACACGCACATACATTCAGATTACTACAATTTTGCTTGACTAAATTAGAGTCAACTAACTTAGAGTCATCGAAGAAAGAGTTCGCTCTTCACAAAATCAATCCCTATATCACTGAATACTAGCATCATATTAATGTAACAACGTTATGGAATCTCACGCAGTGTAAACCCAAGATGTTATCTCTCATAGTGCTGTATTTTATATGATATTTCATCATTGCAAGCAAAGAAATGTTAATTTATAGCATGCAAGTGACAGTCAATTACAGAAATGTTACAATGTAATTGTTAGTAACTGAAGTGAACCAAATACTATTGATAAAGGACATGTACAGTATTTTGTACAGCCAAATTAGCGGACAACCATGAGTGAGCTAGGAGTAAATTTCATGTACGTGAATGGGAATATCTCTTTCCAAATATGTTTACTTCAGACGATCTTTGATGGTAAATACTCTTTTGTCTCTAGAAAGATAATGTTGTACGTGGACATAGACTGCAGCACATCATGACGATCAGAAAGTAATAGTTAATATTCAATGGGAAGAGGAGCAGAACGTAATAATTAATATACAGTGGGAATCTGCTCAAGCAAAACAAAAACCTATGACCATTACCTTTTATTGGCCTCAGAGTGTCAATTGATTCTTAGCCAATAGCGACGAATGAGAGTTGGAGCTTGTAGGTTGGTTGCTGCTGACATGGAAAACATACAGTGAAGGTAGGCACACTTAACTGATTAGGAAAGTACAATATGTCAATATAGATGATTTCGTCTACTGTTTACTGAATGACTTCATTAATATTGGGACACGACTTTCTCATCAGTTGTAAGAAATAGGTCTGTAATTTTACAGATGATTTCATCTATGGATAGAATCATGCATTAGTTCC